>NC_061826.1:31331539-31334039 GCF_019202785.1 Penaeus chinensis | reverse complement strand
AGACATATAGACACACACACATCTATATATATATATATTTATATATACATACATATATACATACACACATGTGCACATATATGTACACACACACACACACACACACACACACACACACACACACACACACACACACACACACACACATATATATATATATATATTTATATATATATATATATATATATATATATATATATATGTGTGTGTGTATACACACACACATGTATGTATATATATATATATATATATATATATATATATATATATATATTTATACATGTATACACTCATACATATATATATATATATATATATATATATATATATATACACATACACACATACATACATATATTGTATATATTATTTACAAATTGATTATTATAATCATGATGGTTATTATTGTTATTATTAATACTATTATTATTGTTGTTGCTGTTTTATTGTTATTAATATAATAGTAATAATAATAATTATTATTATTTTATTAGCATTATCATCATTATTATTTTATCATTACCATAATCATCATTATTACTATTACTTTTGTTATTATCATTACCATTATAAAGATTATTATTATTACTATTATCATTATTATTGTTATTATTACTATTATTACTACTATCATTATCAATTTCCTTATTATAATTATCATCATCATTATTTTTATTACTTTACTATTATATTATCGTAGTTATTGTTATTAACATTATTCTGATTATTGTTATTTTTCATCATCATTACTGTTATCATCATCATATTTCTATTATTACTGCTATAATGATGATCATAATTATTATAATAATATTCATTATCATTACTATTATTGTTATTATAATTATTATAATAATGATAACAATAATAATAATAATGATTTTTATTAGTATTATCAATATTTCATTTTCATTATTGTTATTATTATGATGATTATTCATTGTTATTGTTACCATTAGCAGAATAATAATGATAATAATAATGATTTTATTTATTGTTATTTTTATCACCATTATCACTGCTATTATTATTACTGTTACTAACATTATTGTTATTTTTATTATCATCACTATTGTTATTATATTTACTGATATTATTATCATTATTATCTATTTTATTATCATGATCATCATCACTGTTCATATTGTTGTTGTTGGTGGTGTTATTAATATCACCATTATTATTATTATTATCATCATTATTACTAGTAGTATTATAAGCATTAACGCCTTTCCGAAAACAGTGCATAGCTCGTCTGTCTGCCAGCGCGCTTGGCCCAGACGGCAGGCAGCCTCGACTTGTGCTGGATGAAAGGGTCTCCTAAGCCACTATTCCCTTGAGGCCCATCAAGGTCATGTCATGCCACCATCGCCCTAATGCTAGAGGTCCATACGATCTATCACATCATGTGTCCACAGATACTGCATAATTCGTCCTAATATACAAGATGCATAAAGACGAGAATAACAGCGGACAGCGTTCCAAAATAACTATGCAGGAACCCTAGTGAGGGCGGCCGTTGTGAGGGGGCCGAGGTCTTGTCTCCCCTGCCTTCCTCACTTCCTCGGTGAGTGGCCGTGGTCGTGTGCACTGGTCGTCCACTACAGCCCTTCCTTCTTGTTATGGTCATTTCATCTTTGAGCAGGACTTTATGAAGTAATTATTCTGTGATTCAAGAGGCGATCATGTTTCACTGGTTACTTGGTCTGTCAATCCTGTACGTGTCCCTGTGTGTTGGTCTGGGTGTAGGACCTCGCTTGCGGGATGACCGGTGGGAAGAGGCGCCTCCCACGACAAACTATGAATCAGGCGATTCTGACGAAGAGACGTGGCCCTTGCATAAGGAGGAGGGCAAGGGTACCGATCCTGCGTCAAGTGTGAGAGCAGACGTGGCGTTGCTGGAAGAACTGAGGACCATCACGGAACTGATCCTCCGTAACCAGAGGGAAGGTGAGTTCGTAATGTACAGGTTTGTACATTATTACACTGAAAGACGGGTTTAACCTTGCCAATGCCTTCTTTTCGGTGTTCTGTTAAGTATCTTATTTCAAACATTAGTGTAAATATGTGACCAATTATATTTTGACTTAAGAGTAATGAACAAAGCGTCTCAGAAAGCAAGGGCGGAAATGTGCATGAGAATTGACCGCTATTAGTCTCTAATTGACGTAAGCCATAAGGGCAACAACATGCTGGTGTTGTCATGGTGCCTTTATCACAACTGCCTTATAAACAAACATGATAAGCCTAAAGGACGTGTGCGCAGTCTGGCTGTTTTAAGATTCATGCGACATCAACGCGAGATTAGATAACAGAGCAACAAATACAGATAAAGAGATACAAGCAAATAGAGAGAGAGAGGAGATGACAGAAGAGAAAGGAAAATGGATGTAAGTGATAAGAGAAAATAGGAAGAAATTAAGGAAAGTCATACGTATTATTCCCTTAACTAATCACCCCAACTCCCTGTGATTTCCTTGTGAGTCGTTATATAGCTTTA
>NC_061826.1:31321539-31324039 GCF_019202785.1 Penaeus chinensis | reverse complement strand
CTGGAAGGACGGAGAGGCAGTGCCCTTTGCTCTCCGCCTTTAATGACGCCCATAGGAAAGAGCGGGGCAGAGATAGAGAGAGAGAGAGAGAGAGAGAGAGAGAGAGAGAGAGAGAGAGAGAGAGAGAGAGAGAATGAGAATACAGTTGAGATTTGTGAAGATCTAACTTCGCCCGGCCCTCATATATGGCCCGGCCTGCTATTTTGTTCTCTAACACTCGGTGCTTACCATGGTGGCGGGATTGCCAGAAGGTGCTCCTATCGCCATGATGTAAGCATACCACATAATCTCTTTACCAGCCCGGCGGCCGATGTTGGCAGTCCCTGTCTTATAAATTATGTGCTCACAATACTTGTAAGAAGTGTACCAGGGTGGCGTTCGGCTCGCCACAATGCATGCAACACCTGTCTTCATAGTTTATTGTCTCTATGATCTGCCATGCACAGTGGGAACCTAGTCTGATTCTATGAAGAATGATTTCGGTACCTCTGTTGAGAGAGAGAGAGAGAGAGAGAGAGAGAGAGAGAGAGAGAGAGAGAGAGAGAGAGAGAGAGAGAAGGGGGGGTATGATAAATATGACCCCAGCAAAATTAGAATCAATTGTTAACTATCTCCCAAACTGAGCCTATTCAAATAAAACTAAACCGTCCCACTAATACAGTTGCACAGAAAAAGGTAGGGAAGGAGAGAGGGAGACAAGGAGGGAGGGAAGGAGGGAGTGGGAATGGGAGAAAGGGAGGGAAATGGGGTAGTAAGGAATGGAGAAAGAAAAGGATGGAGGGAGGGAAACTAAATATGAAATTGGATACCTGTCAGAGAAGAAAGGACATGGTAGTGATGCAGCAGAGTTCAGGTCTGGGCAGCAGGAGCAGATGCCCAAGTTCTGAAGCGTATAATAGCATTGGAGACTGCTGCATCCATTCAGTTTCATATTTGTTATAGCAATGGTTACTCCTACAGGCATATGTAGACCTGGTGTGAAAGAAAGTTCTATGCCGCATTTGCTTCTGTGGCAGATAGCTATCCTTGGTGTGATAACTACATTGTACTGGGTATCTTGAAATACGATATCTGGCTGTGACTGAGCTGGCCACTAAATTTCTATCGTCACCCACGGCATGGGAGATAAAACCAGTAGCAAAACCAATTGCCATATCTTGGATTTCCTCAGGTTCTAGAGACTTAAAGATCACTGGCTCCTGGTGCCCTGAACTTCATAAGTGATGCAGGCACGGCAGCAAGGAGGTTGACTATATTCTTGTTAGCACTTACAACCCCACCGGGCACACTGCTATTCTCCTGCCAAACGGGTCCCTCTTGGCGAATTACAAGGCATATCCACAGGACATCTCTATTTCCCCAATTCAGATTTGGCTTATCTGTCTAAGCAATTACTTCGCGGGTCTTTCCAAAGACCTCCTCCATCAAGTATTGTCTCAAAAGTAGACAGCCTGAAGAATGAGATCATCTTTAAGGAATCAAGGAAAGTGTCAGTAATGTTGGCGGTCTCGGACTGCAAGCAACAGGGCTACATTGGTCTCATAATGTAGTCACTGATTGAACACGCGGTCCTCCCGAATGTGCCCCATTAATTGACACAAGGACCTGTTGCAATTGGGTCAAGACTAAACTTTAAAATACAAGACAGAGTCAGTGTTAAGCAACAAACTCAATAATACCAGGGCCTTGAAGGCAATGGCCATTCTGCACAAGAACCAGGATTTCTAAATATCCATATTATGCGAGTTCATGGCTCAAGCAGAGACAATGAACAGGTTCTCATAGTAGACCCCCAAAGTCCTGGATCTTGGGCATAGACCAATAGACCTCAAGATCTAAGAGCTATATCATCGGAAATCTCATTAGGGTCTCATAAGACTGGAAAAAAACCCAGTTGTTTTGGATGATAGGTCTACATACAATTCAGTCCAGTCTAGTGTTAGAAATGCCTCACTTCTGAATTTACAGGAAAAGTAGACATGCCCCGTTTGTACCAATATATAAGTTTACTATTAATCTAACAGTCATTGCTGGAATACCTTTATCTTAAGATAAAGGTATTCAAGGTGCAACGACTCATATTTGAATACAGGTTTTGAGCAGTCCATGACTGAACTCATAATAATGGTTTGAAATAACCTAAAGAATAATGATAGGTCTACTGTGGCTTTGCAAAGAGGGAATCTAGATTCCTCTGGTCTCAGTAGGTGGTCTTTGAAAGGTCTATGAAGGATGGGAGTGCATACTATACCTTTAATGACAGTAATATCATATTATTTATGGTATCCATGAAAATCAAAACAGGGGCCTACATTCCTTCAAAGTACTCCCTCAAGACTCTATGCATAGTGCCAGCCTCCTTTGCCGGTCCAGAAGCCGGAGTTATAAATTGACTATTCGTGTTACATCCTGGATGCAAATAAATTGCTTCCCGGCGTTCGCAGCCTCAAGCTTTGGAAGCAACCAAAGTCACAGGGAGCGAGGCCAGGTCGTGGGGGGA
>NC_061826.1:31314039-31316539 GCF_019202785.1 Penaeus chinensis | reverse complement strand
TGGGGAAGGAAGGGGGGATGATGTAGCTGAAGCAGGGGGGAATGGGATGTGTTGTGAGGGAGTGAGAGGGAGGGGTGTAAGGCAAATATTATTATAAAGCTGGGTTATTGAATATTTTATAGAATAATTTTTTTAACCCTTTAACGGTCACTCATATAACCAGCATAGATATAAAAAAAACCTCTTAGTATGTTATAAACCAACCTTATATAAGACACTTTCATTCATGAAAATATTTTGATTCAATCAATATTGCTCGCTCATTCAAGTGCTAAAAATGTAGCCCGACCGGGCCCCTCGGCCGAGCTCCTCATAACCATACCTAGCCCTATCGGGCTACATTGCCAGGTTTCCTCATTACCATATGTATCCCTATTGGGCTACACTGACAGGCCTCCTCATGATTATATGTGGCCCTATAGGGCTACCTTGCCTACTTCTGGTAAATGAAATTGAAAATCTAATGACTTTCAAAAATTTTATTAAATAAGTTTTAGACATAGAAATTAGAAGAAAAAATTATTACATATCATTATTATGCCTCCTGCAATAAAGTGTGAGTTATTCTGACCTAATTTCCTACCATTTACTTTACTTCATGACCGAGAAATGGTACGAATTTGTTTTATTAGACCAGTTTAGACATAGAAATTAGAATAGATAATTATTACATATCATTATTAGATGAGGTGGATGTGGAGGGCGAGTTGGAAGCCGGGGGTATGTGGAACTCCTCGAAACAGTTCCGAGTTTCGCTGTGGCAAAGGGCAACCTGACACACTTTGCACACCCACCTAGACCGGTGCATCTCCTTGTGAGTTGAGCAGTGTTTGCAAGTCATCCGTTGCTTGACAAACACTGGGCAGTGGAATTTGGAGTAGTCATAGCGAAGGTTGTCTGCTGGGCGGTGGGATTTTTGTCCCTTCTTTGGCCGGACAAAACTCTCAGGGGTATCGCGGAGGCACCTGGCAGGTCTGGTTTTGTAGCCACGGGCAAAGGCACTGATCTCTAGGCGGAAGTTTTTGAGGGGCATGGGCTTCTCTGACAGGGCTTTGGAATCCCTCTTGTACAGGATCCAGGCATTAGTGGTGCAGAGATCCAAGATGTACCCGAACAGCCTGAGATAATACCGCCTAGCCTTCATCGGAGATTTGTAGAGATGGGTGAGCATGTCGGACTTATCAATGCCCCCCATTTTACCATTATAATCCTTGACCCCATTGCAGGAGACATAATCGTGCTTCCCCCTGGGAGTGGTCTTCTTCTCCATTTCCTTCCTAGACATCAGTGGTGGATTTCCAATGCGGTTGGGTCTGGCAGTCCCCATATAGCGGCATTGGAGCTTGTCTTTCAGGAACTCAACCAGTTGGATGCTCGTGAAGTAGTTGTCCGCATAGATGGTGGAATTAGCGGGGTCTTTGATGGTCTTGGCAAGGACAATCACAATCCTGTTGCTCAGTAGCTGTTCTTCCTCCTCCTCATTCAGGTCTACAGGGTGGCTGCTGAAGGTCGTTTGTCCCTGATACATTAGGACATCGTGGATGAAACCATCGATACTCGCACGGCAGAACAACTTGTAGCCGAACTTGTCCGGTTTGTTTGCGATGTACTGGCGAAGATTCCCTGCCATTGTGCCCTTGTATGCCACCATCACTTCATCAACCGACTGATGGGGTGTTTCCTTGACCTGCAGAAATTGTTTTGTTATTCCTGTGAAGAGAGGCCGTATCTTGTAGAAGCGGTCTGTGGAAGCCTTGGCATAATCGTTGTTGTTGAAGTGAATGGTGGATCTGAGTTGTTTAAATCGCTTTGCGGACATGTAGTCGGTCACCTGTGGGATGCGGGTGTTGACTGCCCAATAGTCATCCAGGGAAGGAATGTGGACTACCCCCATGTAGAGGATAATGCCCAAAAACACCATCAGGTCCTGGATGTCAAGGGAGAAAGCGGTACTGACATCCTTCTGCCGTGCATACAGGTTCGTCTGGTACACAATGTCTTCAAGTATCTCCATGGTCAGCATCTGGAGGAAAAACTCATAGGGCTTCAGGAGGAAATCAGGCACCGGATGGTTATACTCGGGTAAAGGAGTGTGTCTGATGTCTTCTTTCTTCCATACCCTTGAGGGCTGGTCCTTGGCCTTCTTCACCTTCTTGGTGGGTGGTGGAGTGTCCCCCGAGACCGTCTCATCCTCATCATCCTCACCTGCATCATCATCAAGAGGCATTTCTTCAGGCCTGATCCTAGTCACATGTCCTGCGGAATGTGTATAAATTAGTAACATGAACAGAGATAAAATAAAGCTGGCTTAATTAAATAAAGCTAATTTCTTTATATATATATATATATATATATATATATATATACTCATAGAATGTATACTGTAGTTATCTAGCATAACTGAATTTAACCCTCGGAATTGGGGTACATTTTTACTAATAATATTATTGCTATTATTAGACAATTTTATTAAATCTTATGGTCATCTTCTATCATTTAT
>NC_061826.1:31296539-31304039 GCF_019202785.1 Penaeus chinensis | reverse complement strand
TACCACGAGCAATCCCGCCCCGACCGCAACGACAGCATTCACGTCAACGAGGAGAATATCATAGATGGGAAGGACGGTAACTTTGTTAAGAAATCGCCTTCCTATATTGACAGCAAAGGAATTCCATACGATTACTCAAGCATTATGCATTATGGCGGATTTGTAAGTATTTAATTCCTTGATTTTCTGCCTTCATTGAGAATGCTAGAACTTGCTTTCTATAACGTAAAGATGAATCACACCACCGACTTCCACCCAAGAGCCATTTATCCCTAGGGCTTCTCGAAGAACGGCCACCTGACCATCGCCACGCTGGACCCGCGCAATCAGGAGCTGATCGGACTGCGCAACGGCCTCTCGCACCGGGACAAGCACCTCGCCAACCTCATGTACCGCTGCATCGGTCAGTTCTCATTCGAATCACTCTACAGTATCAGTTTTGTCTCGCTTAAACCATTGTCTTTATCTTGATTTATAGGTCTGGGATGTTAATGAAGTAATCAAAAGTCATGCTCATTTTCGGTGCAGACAAGTGGGTGCAAGCGTGTGGGATGAGCAGCGACCCTTGCCAGAACGGTGGTTACACTGGAGCAGATTGCACATGCGTGTGTCCACAGGGAACATCCGGGTCCTCCTGCGAAACAGTTGAACAAGATTACTTTGGTAAGAACATGAGCTTCAGATATTCTTCAGCATACAGACATACAGAAATGTGTTGTATGAGTGCATACCTGTACCGAAATCCACACTGATGAGGCCGCAGACAGAACTAAATAAGTATAACAAGTTTGAAAAACATGAAACACTATATAAAAGATGACCTTAAAGCAATGCTAAACCGCTAAAAGCAAGAGTGAACTCCCATTACATTTGCTATTATCACGAAAAAAATACCTTTCTTAGCCATTTAACCTCTAATTAAGGTGCAGCAACTTTATTTTAACTGTTTTCAAAACATATCCATGTGTGTGTATGGTTATATACATATATAACGAGAAGGTACCAATTAGCTCCCTCTAGTTTTTTTTTTTTTTTTTTTTTTTTAGTTTGGCCCTTACCCTTGCATTACCATAAGGGATATATCCTAAAATAACAGAAACGTACTGTACATTTGCCATTAGCTTCGCAACGCAGCAACTGCAGCATGCTCATCACAAGCCCAGGCACGATCACCTCGCCCAACTACCCGAACTACTATCCTTATGGTAAGTGTCATTCCACTCTGATATCAGATATAGTGTACAACTTTGAAAATTCCTAAATGATAAAGTGTGTTATTTTTATAATTCACTTGTCATTCTGAACATGTTATAATGTGGGAGAAGAAATCAAACAAACAATAATTCCGATACAACGTTGCATTCTGTTTCTGCAAAGAAAAATAATGCAATCTCAGTTGAGAGATTACTTTACATATTTGAACATATTTATCGTGGGAAAGCTACGCCTGATATTGCTCTCCGATCCTCGATATTTTAAAGGGTTTGGTACCCACCAAATCTGCCCCCTAGAAGTCGTTGTCTCTTACATAAAAAAGGTGTGAGTGAAAATTAATATCTTCTCAGAGCAAGAGATGTGTTCGGCCATTTAACCTCTCATCAGAAATACATGCAACAGCGAGGTCACACACACACACACACACACACACACACACACACACACACACACACACACACACACACACACTTATATGTATACATATATATACACATGCATACATGTATGTGTATGCAAACACATACACACACATTTATATATAATGCATACACACAAACATATATATAATGCATACACATACATATATATGTATATATTTATATATATCTATATATATAATTCATAACTTCACATATACACATACATACATACACGCACACAGATATATATATATATATATATATATATATATATATATGTATATATAATCAGACATGAGATCCACCTAATATTCGATAATGTACATTTCCTCCATCGTGACATATGTAGCTTCCATAATTTTTCTGGTCCTTTTATGTTGCTTATTCCATCCTCCATGGGTTTTGTTTTCTTCTCGTCCGGTAATGTCCAGCATCATCTACATGCACTACCATGTCAGCTCGATGTCAGCTAATCCTGGTGCCGAAACCAAGATTAGCTGTGTGAGCATAGTATGTTTACCGCATTTGCTGCACGGCATGCGGTTTACGTTCCTGTCGGGGTCTGTGGGCGGGTTTCTGTCTTAACTTATCATTGGCGTCTTTTACTGCGTTGCTAGAACGCCTGTTGATCGCCTCGTAAATATGACCGCATACATTACCTCTCTAATTCTAGAGTTGCAGTAGGATTCATCCGTAGAACATTGACGGTTTGTAGTTTCGTATTCCTTATGAGTGTGGAGAAAACAATAAACTCACTCATGAAACATCAATATCTCAAATTCTTCCTTCTGAACCGTAGAGGTAAAGAAGCGAACATAATAACAAGAATAAAATCAGACCTTCGTTAAAATTCCTTATATTTCCGCCATTAACGAGGCGATTAGCAATCATTTTGGCAATACAGTGAAAATCGCCTGTACGTCCGTTTTTAAGGTAAGTGAAGACCCGCATGTCAGGTGGATTTTCAGATCATATTTATACGTAATTTGTAATCTCGGTGATGCATGTATTTCTAATGAAGTTATAGTTGAAACCAGCCAAATGCATATTTTGCATTGTGTAGATATTTATTCTCATTCATAACTTTTTGTACATTTGTCGGCAGTGGATATTCTCCATCGTTAATTCAAGTTATCTTGAATTGATTAATAAAATCTTTAGTTCAAAAAAATTGTTTCAGAGTTTTGCATACATTGAGGTCCTTCCGTAGTAGTATTTAAACCAGTGTAAGTTATATACTACTACTACTGATGATAATTACATGGGAAAAAATGCAGAATGGATCTATCCCCCAAATTTTCTGTCTACATTTTTTTTCTGTCCAAAGAAATATATATAATTCTCATTATGCAGGTGACAACAAGGCCATCTGCTTCGAAGTAAAAATGTTATTTTTGAAAATAGAAATATTGCTTAATTAAACCTTCATTTCAAAACAACTATATCGAAATTTAAAAAGTCTCTCCTTCACTATTTAAGGCTCAGAAAAAACATAGAAATCATATTAGGAAATTGTGCGCTAAATACCTTAGTTTTTCGTGAATATTGAGATCTCGATGGAAGAGTAAAAGTGTGCGACTTTGATCAATCCTTACTCAGAAAAAGAAAAAAAAATCCTGGTTAACCACAAACAGTAAATTAATCTCGAGTATTTAGCTCTCGTTCCTCTGACTATTCCCTGTAGGACTGACATGTGCCAAATGGATACTGGCACCAGAGTGCAGCCTGCCAAGAGTAACTTTCAGTGCCTTCAGGCTCTCAAATTGCAGGGACAAACTGGAGATTCGGACAAACAACCGCTACGATGGCAACCAGTAAGCTCTCCTCCTCCTCGTAAAAGTGACCATAACTGAGTTTATTAGCATATTTTGCCATTGGGAATTTACTATAACATGATTCCAATATGTTTACATTAGCTCGAGAATTTCATTACTTGAATGTCTGCCAACAGCTACTGTGGCACCAGTATTGCCCCGGGGACCTCGTTCACCTCAACTACTAATGAGCTCATCCTGATGTTTTATACGAGAACCAATTACGGGACTGGTTGGTCTGCAGATGTCACTTTTATTGATGATCCCACCTGCAGCCATAGTTATACTCAAACACAAACTACTCCGCTGCCAACCACACAAACATCAACCACTTTGCCAGCTACCACTCTGTCATCAACCACACAAGCACCTACCACTCTGTCATCAACCACACAAGCACCTACCACTCTGTCATCAACCACACAAGCACCTACCACCCTGTCATCAACCACACAAGCACCTACCACTCTGTCATCAACCACACAAGCACCAACCACACTGGAACCCGCTCCAAACTGCTCGATACTGTCTACCAGCGCTGGAGTAACTTGGCTCTCACCACACTTCGGCTCCGAGAACTACCCGAACAACTTCACGTGTGGACTTACTGGGCATGCGGTGAGTATTTGTCATGTCCTCTATTTCTGTTTGGTGTGCCTGATAATCCCTTGTAAATCCAGGTTTTTAAATTGACATATCATCTTCCAGGATTCTCCATACATGACCGTCTTCAAGATCAACACTTTGCAATTGCAGCGGAAGAAACATAAGCGATGCGTTGACTTTATTGAAATTCAGATTCCGTATAGCAGGACTATAAAGTAAGAACTACTACTCTCAGATAATCATAGACTCTCATTTATAGTGGGTAGATTTCGTTCTTATATATTTTCCTTAGTAGACCAAAATATCAGGCTCTTATTTAGCTCGTATCTACGGGGATGTGTGAAGGATTGTCCGGGAAAGAGCATGCATACAAATGGCAGATTTACAGAAGTCTGTTTTATGGCCATATTTGGAGTATGTACAAACGCTGATGACATGTGAGCCCAATTGGATATGGGAGAGTTAAATGATGAGCACGGGATAGATACATTTCACACTGACATGGATATTGCATACCTAAGGGTTATTCCATGTATTCAGTATTGGGTATTGTATAAACAGTATGCCATTTTACCACATATAATCTATATATAATCCTTTTTTAAGATGATTCTCGACGCCATTATATTTGTAGCGATGGGCGAGTTAAATCTACCCAAATTAAGTTGCCTTTAAAAATGGTCCTGAGTATGCAGTTGCAAACGTCATGATTTTTGGAATTTTGGCTGATGGGCACCAAATGGAGATGGGAACATGTGATATCATGAGTAACTGTACAGACGCCAAATACTCCATGAAACAAACCGATGTGAAGAGCCTTGAACCACGAAAGGATGTGGCACGGTGGGCAATACTTTCTGCCTGACTCTGACCCAGTCGATGCCAGTCCCTCATAGCCGAGGCTACTAACTCGGCTGGTTCGACACAATTCCGAGAACACGGAATGCAAAGCCAATGACCTACCACTGAGCTAAGCCACAAACATATAACTAACAAACACTCTTCCTTCTCTGGGTAGGGATACCTCAGAAGAGTTTAAAACACACTAAAACATAAAAAGAGCTTAAGAAACATTGAAATTTGATACTTCGCTTTGAAAACTTAAGCTGCAGTTGTAGTACAAAGACAGTGGTAGCATTTTTTTTTTTTTTTTTTTTTTTTTTTTTTTTTTCTTTTTAAGTGAGTAACGCATATCTTTTTCTATGGTATTTCCTTTTTAGGCTCTGCGGTACAAAAAAACGAAGTATTCTAGTACCGAACAGGAATATGAATATCAGTTTTGTCACTGACAACTCTATAACGGACGTCGGATTTAGCATCAGTATCACGTGGCAGAAGAGTAAATGTCACCGCATCATTCAACTTACGGACACCTCCGCAATGGGCGTCATCGAAAATCCAAGGTTCCCGAAAAAATATACTAAACATAAAGTTTGCGAGTGGTGGATTGTGGTAAGAAATCAGCAGATTTGTTGTTGTTTTTTTTATGATAAAGAGAAGATATGTATTTTTATTCAGAAAAAAAAACTTGATTTACACTCCATGCATCTATAAAACCATTTCAGGCTCCCGAAGGTAAAAGAATCCAATTGGAATTCACAAGAATCAGCCTCAGGGACAGGAACTGCCTTAATTCTTACATCGCCATAGACAAATCGGGGCAGGCCACCTACCGGCGAGAGAACAGCACCCTCCTCTGTGCTGGTCAGAGAACAGCGACCGCCGTCTCGACTGGCCGCGTGTTGAACGTCGCTTTCGCCGGCGGACGGAGGCGCTCTAGGGGCTTCTCTGCGGAATACACCGTTGTGTAAGAAGGCCGCATAATGTGAGGATGGTGCTGATACAATGGCACTTGCAGCGTGATACATACATGGGCAGTATCACATATCCACACGTACAGTCGCATGTGTAGCTCCACTTACACACATGAATGCCTACACTATATGTATGCATCAGAAACTTTTTAAACAAAGTTGCCATTCAGCTCTCTGTAAATGTGGACAATATCTTGGATTTCTCTTACGAAAATACTCTGGAGAAATAAAGGACTGATACCTCAGTGTTATTTTATTGCCTGATATAATCTACCTACGCATTTCATCTTTACACACACATGTAAGTGTATATGTACATATGTACACACATACACACGCATATATTTATACTTATACACATGTACACATACACGCACGCGTGTATATATGTACACACACACACACACACACACACATATATATATATATATATATATATTTATATTATATTTACACACATGTATACATACATATATATACATATATATATATAAATGTATATGTATATATATGTATATACACATATATACATATGTATATGTATATATACATATGTATATGTATATGTATTATATAAATGTGTGTGTAGTACGAACACATACATACAAAGACTACTACTACTACTACTACTCAATTTAAATAAGTCGAAGTTATGTATCTTGGTCTCGGTCATTTGGACTATATCATATGATTTCAAATTTATCATAATTTAATTTCGTGTTGTCTTCTATTGTCCAGTTGCATGTGGCATGTAGATCCTCTTCAAGTTATCCTCATTTAGTAAATTTAATGGTGAACTTATCTTTGTATCACCTGCATATGATATTACTTTGAAGTGTTTAAAATCTCCATCAAGGTCTCAAGTCATAATTAGGAGCAACAGAGGCCAAGAACGGACCATTGCATCTAACTCTCATCTAACAATAAAGTTTTGTGTGAAAATTGTGTATCCGCAATTCAAGAACAAATCCTTTATTTTGTGGATCGAAAGCTTTTGCAAAATCTGTTACGTTCGTTTCTTTATATTTGGTTAGATCTTTTAGTACATGTTCACAGTGGTTCAGGATGTTCTGTACTTGTTTACAATTTTTGTTTATGACTTGTTCGTGCCAGTGGTCTGCAGTTTTTGGTCTGACCTTTTTTCAACTTTCTTGATCGGGATGCTATTTCCCTTTGTCGGTGAAATTATAATAATGATGCAGTGATCATTTTAAATAGTGCTGCCCCTGACCTTGTGTACCACCCTTAGGGGGAATTCTCAAATATCTATATAGATATGATCCATACCCTTGACCTTCTTCAGAGGCATTATCAGAGTTTTAGTGTTCAAGACCAGACAACTGAAAAAAAAAAAAAAACGATTAATACTTTAATATAATAGAGTTTAATTAAGCTGCATTTAGGAACTTAACCCTTAATTCCGGGGTGATAAGTATATATACACACCATGCCCATTTGTCTTTATACATAGATGGCTCTGCAAATACTAATCAAGGAGTCAATAAATACCAGTCGGCTCACTTCCTCCAATAGCTTCCTACAGTGAGGTTTATTGACTTTTTCTTTCTGCTTCAGATGATTAAATCGCATGATGTTAATTATATTTGTGATGGTTTTGGTGTATTCAGA
>NC_061826.1:31276539-31284039 GCF_019202785.1 Penaeus chinensis | reverse complement strand
CTGAAAATGCTGAGGTCATGAATAATAATGCAGATCATGACCAAGATGAAACGATGGATCACGATCAGCTTCAGGTAACACCAACATCAAAGTTAGATAGTAATCCTGGTGATCTAACAGCATCACCAAAGTTAGATAATACTCATGATCATGAAGATGGAGAAACTCCCCCAACATCAAACTTAGATAATTATCATGATAAGAATGAAAAAGGGGAAACTCTACCAACATCACTAAACTTAGAAAATAATGAAAAAACTGCCCCAAAATCACCGAAGATAGATGACCTCTGCAGTAATGAAGAAGAGGGGGAAAGTCTTTGTTCTTTCTCAGTCAACCGTAGAAGTAGAAATACCACCAAGATGAAAATAGATCATCTCCATGGCCAGGAGGACAGACTTGCACAGGAACTGCTTCAATTGCCAGCATCATCTCCATCTTTGATAAATATTAAAAACCAAGATAACAGTGAGGAGGAAGAAATAGAAGAAAAAGGAGAGGGAGAGGAAGAAGAAAAATGTAAAGATCTCTCTCTCAAGGCTGCTGACATTGAGGCAATACAGGAGTACATTCAAAAGGCAATACAGCTCGCACAAGACAAGGACCCTGACCTGGACCGAAGCAGCCACTTTGCTACGAGTCTTACAAAAGTAATGAAGCTTTACACTGATTTACTGAAGTGCAGAAAATCAGAGGAGCAGTTTTTCACATACTTCAGACCAATAAAAGTATCACCTCCATCACAATGTACTGAAGGTGTGTTTCTCCATGTTGTGTGTTATCCTATTTAATTTTGAAGTTGTGTTGGAGTAGTTTTTCTTAATGCATCAGAAAGTGGTCTTAATGGTGTGAATAATGAAACTTGGATAGATACAGACAACTTTTAAGATTTATTTGTTTCTGTAATTTTCCATGAGAGATGGTGACTCAATTGTATTAGTTTAGCATTACCAGTGAGTAGCTTAAGCATTCACTCATTAGCAGAATAAAATTGACTGCTCTAATGAAACCCTGTTCTTAATTTCAAATGAAGAAAATTGTAGAGATAGTAGTCAACACATTAAAGAGGAATCGAAGTTACAAGAATTACAGCAAGTATCAGATCAGGTAGAACATTTTTAATTGATTAATTTTTGATAGTTGAATTTGAAAGATTATATTCTTAAATTGGAAAAAAAGATAATAAAAGATGATAATAAAATAAAATAAATAAATAATATGTAAGGCCAAGAATGATATATGCACATAATTACAGAATCAAGATGTTAACAAGAATAAACAGACCATCGATCATGACTCCAAAGCCATCACAATAAAGGAAGGAATCAACTTGTGTGAGATCAAAGAAGAAATCAACTTGTGTGAGATCAAAGAAGAAATCAACTTGTGTGAGATCAAAGAAGAAATCAACTTGTGTGAGATCAAAGAAGAAAAGAAAGAATACATAAAAGACGAGTATTGCATGTCTATAAAAGAAGAACCTCTCTTTGATGAACGCGAATATTTAGGTAGTATAGAGTCCATTCAAGAGCAAATGAAAGAGGAGGTTTGTGTAGACTTTAAGCAGGGCCCTTTGTTTCATAGAGTGGACCATGAGTGCAAAAATGGTGATGTGAATGAAAACAGCAGCTCTGCTTTCCAAGATTTTGAAAGCTGTGTAGAAGATCTTCCTGGAGGACTCACAAGTTACTTAGGTGAATTAATTAATTTGAAAAATAGAAACAGACACACAAATTAGCTATGTAATAATATAATGTATATAATTTTCAAGTATTTGGGCTATGTAAGTACAAACTGTCATTTATATTTTTTGCAATTTTGTAATATGACCCATTTATACATTATACTATCATAGGTTTGAAAAAAAAATCCTATTGAATATATATTTATATATTTTTTTGTTTATTCACATGAATAATGGAGTAAAGTTTGTTTTACCAGTTGGAGAACAAACATTAAGGATATATTGAAGTTACTCTCAAGTATGTCTTTCAAACAAGTTTAGTATTTATAAATATATACTTATGCAGTAAGGCTTTAATCAGTTCATTAATAAATTATATTTCTATGCACTGGAATATTTAGTAACTCCTCCCTCATTGCTGAACTCCTGTAATAACAACTGTGTACATTCTTGCATAAGTAAAATAACATGTTAGATATGAAGCATGAACCAGGTACCCCCATCCCCCTTACTGTTGGCCTTGACCCCTTACTTTTCTTTGTACCAAAAACTAATTATAATATAAAAAATGAGTTCACAAGTTGCAGCTTAGGTCACAAAAACAACAGATTAAACCATTGACTTGGTACACGGACTGTTCACTGTGGTTTTGCTTGACTAATTTAGCTTCACTAGTATAGACAAAAAAAATCATTTACTAGGCCTAACTGATCACACCTGTTTCCCCCATAATCCCTTGCTCGTTGTTGTCATGGGGGCTTAGGAAACGGGGACTGACACCCAAGGGGATCACCCCTACCTTAGTCCTCAGGCCTTGCCTTAACTAATTTTGCATGGTCTTCCTTTTCCACCTTTCCTTTTCCTTTTCTTCATCCCCTTGTTCTGTCCACTCATCCTGATTGTTAAACTCATTTTAGCTGTTTTCACCACAATACTTTTATCATAATGCTCCCTACTCCCTTAACTCCTTCCCCTTCTAACAGCATTAACCTTGTACTATACCCCTACAACTCCCCCTCTCTACCCTTTTCACAGCCATACCACCCTCTAGTACTGTGTACTGTGTGGTGCGCCGGTAGCTATCTTGTCTAGCAATCTTGCTGACCTCCATTCAAATCCCTTGCCATCAGTGGATGGTAACCCCGACCATTCCTTGCACACGGGATAATTGAGAAGCAAAATGAAACAGACCGTATGTCACACCAAGAATATCCATTAGAGCAAATGGAATCAAACTAAAATTAATTAATTAATTTACTGTTCAACCTTTAATTTACCCTAATCATTAACTTGTTCCTAACCCCTTTTGCTATTCTAATTTACCATAGTGCCACATGACCTTTGATATATAGCACTTCCTTACCTTGGGGCTTTGCCCCCAAGCCTCACCCTGTCATTATATTTTGAATACACTACTAATGACCTTAAATGTTGACGTGGCATAAAATTTTCAATAAATAAACTCTCACCTGTTTTCCAAACTCCTTGAATTTTTAGAAAGAAATGTATTACTATTATCATTACCATTGCTATTACGTTTTTATAAATCAAAACTTTTCTTCAAAGATATTCAAGGAATTAGGTAAATTGGTGAGGTAAGGTAGGCCTAGTGTCTGATTCTCATTACAACTGATTACCTCAAATTCTTTTTAATACTTTACAATGGACTGTCACAAAAATACAATTGAAGATGAACATGATGCATTTAACTGCATTTTAAATAAAGATAATATAGTAAAACTATGAACAAATGAATACTGGTCTTGATGATAATGTAAATAGCAGATATGAGTTAATGATATTTTCAAAGTATGGCCCAAATATTAATAATGAAGTGATGGTTATATATCTTACACTGATGAATTTGTGTACATCCTTTGAGTAAGGTTTTAATAATTCAACTATTAACAGACTTCTTTTTGAGTTTGGATGGTTTTTGGATGTTTCTGGTATGTTCTTTGCTATGTACTAGCATATGCTTATCCAATTTTTTTTTGCGAGTGAACCGCTTGCTACAAACCTCACATCCATAAGGCTTACCACCTGTATGTAGTCTCATATGATTTACTAAAGTTCCCCTAACAGAGAATTTCCTCCCACAGTCTTCGCAGGTATATGGTTTTTCCCCAGTATGTCTTCTCATGTGCTTAACTAAAGTACTTTTCTCTGAGAAACTTAAATAACACACTTCACATCTATAAGGCTTCTCACCTGTATGTTTTCTCATGTGCACACCCAGATTACCTTTCTGAGAAAACTTTACTCCACACACATCACAGCTAAATGGCTTTTCTCCAGTATGTTTCTTCATGTGGGTTATTAAAATATTTTTGCAAGAAAACTTTTGATTACACAGATCACAGCCATGAAGTTTCTCTATTGTATGCCCACGAATGTGGTTAACTAGAGCAGCTTTGTATGAAAATTTTTTGCTACATGTCTCACACTTATAAATTTTCTCCACATGCCTTTTCATGTGCATTACTAAGTTTCCTTTATGACAAAATCTCTTATTACACACTTCACAACTGTGAAGCTCTTCTCCAGTATGCTCTCTAATATGATTGTCTAGATGACCTTTATATGAAAATTTCCTGTTACATATCTCACACTTGAAGGGCTTCTCTAAATTATGTCTCCTCATGTGTATCATCATGTCCCACTTTCTGGTGAAATTCTCATCACATACCGTACATCTCAAGGAATCCACAACATTATGTATGTTCATATGACTTACAAGGCTACTGTTTGTAGAAAAAGTTTTTCCACAAATATTGCAAACAAATATTCTAATTTTAGGATGTTCTACCATTTCCAGTTCATCCTTTTTGTACAAGACATCACTTGAGTTGCTTTCCAAACAAACTTTCTGATTGTTGTATGAGAAATCAGCTTCTTCTAAATACTGAATTTCTTCTTTCTGATTCAAATCAGACTCTTCTTTAATGTAGACTTTAACAGAATCACCACAGTTCTGTGGTTCCAATTTTTTGTTATCCATGACGGCTCATGATGTTACTCCTTGCTCTGAAAGATAAAATAGTTCTTATTTTATATAATATTGGTTACCCAAAAAATCTGAATCTTTTAATGATAGTCAAGATATTCACAGGAATAAATATTATCTGTTAACCCACTGGCTTCTGGCCAATGCAGTGCTCTCTGAAGATTTGATAAAAGATAGATGGCTCGAAAGTGCTACATCACCAAGGAATCTAATAGCTAGGCCAACCTGATTGCACCTAGTTACCCCATTCCTTGACTTTTGGTATTATTACTATTATCAACACTACTATTAACATTATAATCATGATAATGTTATTAACAATCATAATAGTAATAATAATAAACAATTTTGTTTCCAAAAAATCAAGAAATAAAGTAAATGTTTGCCTCCTTGGTGAAAAAGCACTTATAGAGCCACCTGTGGTGTAAACAAATTTAATAAATAAGATTGCAGTGGATAAATTATGTACATATGCGCTCTTGTGTCTGTAGATTAATTTGTAGTCATCCTCCACTTTCCAACAAAAATTGTAAAGGGAATACATAAAATACTTGAAAAACAAATGTCAACTGAAATACATCAGGGAGAGAAATATGGTGTAAATATGAAATTCAACATTCATTTAGCAATTTGATTGATTTAATTAGGCTAATTGGATGAATAGCATGGAAAAATTATATTATTTATAAGCCCATTTTCAGTTTTGATCAAAACATTAGTCACGAGAATGAACAAACTCCATGAAATCCTTGGGAACCATAACACTATTTCAGTATGATGCCAATTTTGTCATATATTTTGTATATGAGAAACACATCAAGTGAAACTACTAAACTTCAAAAGGATATAGAACTTCTGGAATTGTGAGACACAATATGCAAAAAAATGGGCATACAATATAGCATACAGGGAAAGACATTTTAGTCATGGCATGAAACTCAATATGTCATCATATAATTATAATAATATATAAATATCCACATTGTACATATGCTAAGGGCACTGTCCCACAATTCTATTTGTCTCCATAAAAAAAGAAAGAAAGAAAAAAAATGATGATGATAATAATGATGATCATTTCATTAATAACATCAATAATAAATAAAACAAGTATAATTAAAATAATAATTGTAATAATAATAGTCAAAAATTATAATGATGATGATAATTATAGTGATAATAATGCTAATGATAATAATAATAAAGCCACAGAATTTAATATTTTTTAAGATACTGGGAGAGGCTGGGTTCGCATTATTCCTCTATTTTTAAATTTCTGTAGGAATTCTTGTTATTTTTATTTTTTTGTGTGTGAGTTAACCTAAAAGGCATACAAACTGAACATGATATCAGATTTTACAAAGAAATTTTGCTTTTCAAATCAAATTCATATGTTGGAAAATTATTAAAAAAAAAACTAATACTAACATGCTTATGGAAAATATGATTTCTGAGACTGGCCAAATATTATGGGACATTTCTTTGATATGAAAAAGTTGTAAATAAATAAATTGCCCTTCATTTTTTTTAAAGGTCTTTATTTTTTTCATTTTTCATTATGGTCATACTGGCAACTTCTATATTTCCTCCACTATTTTATGATAGAGGGGAAGTTACAACTGTATTTTGTCTTTAAAAGTGAAAATCACTCATACAAACTTTTTTTCAATCCTTAATATGGCTTGAATGAATCTGAAGAATATTTTTGAAAACCCCATTTGGAAGATAACTTGGTGAACAATACATCTGGGCAACCGCATTAAGTTCTCTCCGCATCATCCATGCCTTTAGTGCTCA
Source organism: Penaeus chinensis (assembly GCF_019202785.1). NCBI lineage: Eukaryota > Metazoa > Arthropoda > Malacostraca > Decapoda > Penaeidae > Penaeus > Penaeus chinensis. The sequence goes on along the minus strand of NC_061826.1, from coordinate 31,277,551 downwards.
GCAAAGGTCAACAATAATCCTACACCTTTTTAAGTAATAAAGATTTAGATTGTTTCCCTAACTGGGGATAAACCACCTGCAATGTTCATAAGCTCTTACTATAACTTACTTGGTGGAGGTCTATTGGTCTTTGCTTAAGCACCAAAGAAAGTATGCCACGGTGATTATTAAGTAATTTATGAAATGCTATAAATTGATACACTCTACTAAATCATAATTTTCTTCATTTTTAGTTTTTCCTAATGTTTTGTATGATTCTAAATTATGATTGGGCTTGCTTACTATCGTCATTAATTATTCAGAGTGACACTGGGGTCCTGAAGAGAATGCTCCTATTACTCAAATTGCAATCTTGGCCTGAGGAAATTGACAAAAATTAAGAATTTGCAAAAGTACCGAAAAAGGTATTACCATTCTTTCACTTCATATCTGCTGTACACGGTAACAAGTCATTAAATTTCCGATCAGGTATGGAGTTTTAAATGGTCATATATGTAACTCGTTACGTATGACTTTCAAGGTCATATTTGTTTTGATTTGATTTTATGTGATTAATAAAGGTTCACAAAAAATATTAATATGGGTATCAGAACTTATTTATTCTGCTCAGCTATAATTCTACAGAACTTGTAATATAAAGGAATAATTGAAGAGCCAATATATTTGGCGCTGAAAGAAAAGTAAACCCCCCACAAGGTCGATTAATGATGAAAGAAAACGTAATGTGAATTTTAGACCTAATCTTCGCTGTTCAGTTAAAATGGAAAAGACGGATGTAAATTTCATCAATTGGCAATGTGTAGGACAGCGTTAAAGCGAAATGATGTGAAACTACTGTTGCCGAAAGAAAATTTTATTAATTGTCAGTTTTTATTTGTTTTATTTTTTATTTTTTCTGTTAATATTCTCTCGACAAAACAATCTAAGAAATATGTAGAACAACAGGAAAATGTTTTGATGTCATCACATGTCTGAACATTTGTTTTAGTACGAAGCACTGGGATCATGAGAG
>NC_061826.1:31259039-31271539 GCF_019202785.1 Penaeus chinensis | reverse complement strand
AACAAGGGTTGTTGGACTAATAGCAAACCTTTATACAGGCACTGAAAGTGCTGTAAAGTGTGGTAGGGGCCTGTTGAGCTTCTTCCTTGTTAGTTCAGGCGTGAGGCAAGGCTGTGTTCTTGCACCAACACTTTTCAGCACTTGCATGGATTGGGTATTGGGTAGAGCTACTGTCCAAAGTCACTGTGGAGCAACTCTGGGCAATATCAAGGTTACAGACCTTGACTTTGCTGATGATGTTGCCCATTTATCTGAATCTCTGGAAACCCTAGTGGCGGCTCTTGATGCATTTAGCAATGAAGGGAAGCCCCTGGGGCTAGAGGTCTCCTGGACCAAGACCAAGATCCAGGATTTTGGGGGCTTCTAGGAGACCTGTGCAGTCGGTACGTGCTTGCGGTGAAAATATCGAAGTCACAGAGAGCTTTATATACCTCGGTAGTGCAGTTCACGACTCTGGGCTGTCAGACCAAGAAGTCAGTAGATGGATTGGCCTCGCAATAGGGGTCATGATATCTCTCGACAAGAGTATTTGGAGATGCCGGTACCTGTGCAGAAGGACCAAGCTAAGTGTGTTCAAGGCCCTGATACTGCCAATTTTACTATATGGTAGTGAAACTTGGACGCTATCTTGTGCTCTAAACTCTCGTCCTGATGCCTTTTGTAACAGATCTTTGCGCCGGATCACGTGAGACCGGTACAGGACCTGTTACTTGCACAATCCGTGATCGCCAACTCAGGCTATATGGCCACTTGGCTTGATTCCTGCAGGATGATCCTGCCCATCAGGTTGTCTCTGTCCGTGACAACCCTGGGTGGAGGAGGCCTGTGGGACGACCGAGAAGGTCGTGGCTTGGGCAGATTGATCAAACCTGTCGTGAGGAACTAGAGATGGGCCGGGCCCCTCCCTGGCGGCTCGCCATGAGGGACCCTCGTAGGTGGAAACGAAAGGTGGATGCGGCTATGCGCCCCTGCCGGCGTTAGCTCCCAAATGATGATGATTACCATATAAGATACGATGATCTTGCAATTCTCCCACGACTGTCTACCCAGCAGCGTGTTATCATGCATGGCCATTCGTAGCCTCATCGCCAAATAAAATTTAACAAACTGATTAAGAAATATGAAGAAAGTATACATAGAAATATACAATTATTGACTTCCTGCATATGAATTTAGGATTGTTTGTCCAACTGCACGCACGGGTAAAATTATCTTGTTATATTATTTGGTATAGGTGAAGTCACCTCTCCATCCGATCGCCTTCCTGATGCTTCCCCAGGCCACTCCTGCTTTAAATACTTTAGAGGTGGGTGCTGACGGTACTGATTACGCATCAAACAAATCCACAATGCTGTTTATTTTATAACAACTTTGACCCATCTGGCAATTGTGGCTCTAGGTGTAGGTCCAAAAGGTTTCCTGGTTGTTAACAATTTTGTCTGGTCTGATCTAATTCACAGATTACTTCTCGACTGTAAATAAGTTCTGAGAGGGAATGCAGTGAAACCAGTCTCCTGTAAATGATGCCTGATATTGGATATTAAATGGATCTTCAGTTTTACAAATTATTTCTTTTTGAGAAAGCAACATATTCCTGATGTCTAATAAATTAGTGGATTGAAACCTTTGTTCTGGTAAAATCATAAGCAGAGCTGCTCCTTTCTTTTAGATAAGATTGATATTCAAAATCAAACCAGAATCCCATGTGATGTCATATTTAGTCAATTTAAAGCGATGTTTAACTGCTGGCCTTATAACAAACACACTACCTCATTTTGACCCGCAGGGATTCCATTAATTCTTGCAATTGTAGAAATAGCTGATCTACCTGTATTGAAGCTATTGACACTGCGTCCAGAACCATCTGCTCTTCCCTCGTTGACTAAACTGAGTAAATGATCCAAGAGTTTGTTTAAAGGGGGCGAAATTGGATCAACTTTTTCTCGCAAACAAAACTCATTCCATATTTTGAAATGCCTCCCGTATGTCACAAGTGTTTATTCATTCCAGACTTTAAACAGAAAGTTTCTTACTCTGCCCGGAAAGCCTCCCGTACAGAGGCCATACTGCCACTTGCAGGTTCCTGATTGAGTGGATTCGTTGTGGATGCTGGAGCAAGTACAGCAGGCGCAGGGCCTCTGCAATCCAACGTTCGTCACATTGGAAGTATTGCTGATATTTAAGCCTTTTTCTCCTTTAGTTTTCGAATGACGTCTTTTATGACCCTAGAGGGAGGGAAAGTATTAAGAAAGGAATCATTATTCCACTGAATTGAAAATGAATCTGTGCCACGTGCAGCCTGGCTCCCAAGAATAAAAAAGGGCAACGATTTGCAAAAAGTCTCTTACACGCTCAGCCGAATCCGCAGTAATATTTAAACAACCTTGTATGATTTCAGCAGATAAATGTATTTCCTTCTCATGAGCACAATCAGAAATCTCCTCCACCACATCCAGCAGGTGTTTGTTAACACTTCCATAATGATTGCTGTAACTGTTGTATTATCCGATTTTGTTCGAACATGTTTCTGTTTTATATCGTGTAAAAGAGCCCTAAGACCAAAAAGAACAGCTTGTCTTTCTTATGTTCAGCTCAGTGACCACTAGTTATTTGGTCACCTGTACAGGCCCCTAAACCGGACACTGGTGCACCTGTGGAGGTAAATGTGTCAGGATATAATGTATTCAGTGATTTAATACAAAAGTGAATGTTACTTGTTCACCGTTTTAGGAGACATTCTGCCTTTTCATCCAAACAAAAACATTTAAAAAAACGCCATGGTTGTCCTTAAGTGCCTCGTTCCTTAAAACTTCTAAACATTTATATTTTAAGGGTGTCCAAGGTACTGCTTCTCCTGCTGCAACCACATTATCAATGAAACTGACTAATTCTCAGATTGTAATCTCATTGTTTTAAGATAATCTTCGGATTTTATTCTCCTCCGTTTTTGAAAGGTTTATTGTCACCTACTTGGAATCTAATACAAAACCCAATAATCATATGCCATGACTGGACACGAATATTTTTTTCTCTCCAAATTAATGGTAAAATCTACTGATCCAATGTTGATGCAATGTACTCCACAGCTTCTATCATTTTTTCTTAGAATTTACCATCACAAGGTAATTATCTATGTAAATCCTTTTCAAAATGCCAAAGGCCCGAAAATGTGAAAATGGCCCTTCAGTAACTTCATAAAAAGTATAGGTGATAAAGAAAACCCCTGAGGTAAACAATTAAATAGCCACAATTCTCCATTCCATGTAAATTGTAACAATGGACGATCTTTCTTGCATATAAAGACTGGAAAACATGCAACAATTCTTCGTAACCAAAGGTTAAATGTATTTAAGAAAATTTACACACTCACTGAATCGTTTGAGATTAAGTATGATCCTCACACTTCCATCCTTTTTAAGCCTAGGAAAAATATTTGAATATAATCTTGTCAGGAGCTCTTTTAAGATATCGAACAATTGAAGTGTAGGCACATAAACGTCTGTCTGGGAGTACATTTTAATAACTCGTTCTGAAATATAGTCCCCTGACCTAGGTGATTTAAAGGGGTACCCTATCCTGAAGGATACTTTAGACTTCAACATTTAGCAAAAAGCTTATAGGTGGGGAAAACGGACTAACTTGCTTCCATGTATAAAGTTAGATCCATCTTTTAATATGTGACCCATATTGCAGTTTTTATTCTCTCCTCCTGATAACGACTGAACTGGTGAAAGACCTTGGTTTTGAAAGGCCCTATCACATTTGAAATATTTCCACGTCAGACAAAGATAGTAGTAACCGTTTTCGTTTGACTATTTTCCGTTTTGATTTTGTATTACGGAGGATCTACACTCAAGGAATTTTTAAAAATAAGTTTACTGGTAAATGAGATAAGTAGTTTATGTAAAACATAACCTAATATCAGAGAATGTAGTTTTTAGAATATAGTAGTCTCTCTTACATCTAGATATTTAAAAAAGAATATGAATATGCCCGTGTGATTACTAGGACATTATTTCTTTAAAGGGGCGATATGTTTGTGTACATGGGAGCAGTGGTATTCCTTCGGTATGATAGGGTCAGTCCAGACCATTTGCATATGGAAAATTCAAATGGAAACGCAATACTTGACGTATGATAAAGACCACTCTAGAGCATCATTGTTGTTGATACCAAATATAGAGCCTGCGGATGCTAGTGTCAAAACATGTCTTGTGGAAATGCTAAAAAAAATCGTGGGGTATCTGCCAGTACTTTAAGTGCTTTTAGAAAGCACACCTACGTTGGCCAAGACAATAAAATTATTAATAACATTCCCCCATCTTCCTTATTTTTTCTATTAACATTCGACTAATGACATCGAGGTTGGAAATCCATAAAGTCTCCTTTTAGCATAATTAAATATGAGAACAATAGTCTTTATTGCAGAAAGATCTGGTTTCTGCGATGCATATATGGCAAACTGAGCAGTAATTCGTAATGCAAAAAGGTCAGTGTCTGAGATATCAAAAAGTTTCATAGCTCTTTGAAAATATAAGGCTTTAATATCTATTCAGTATCTGTGTTCTTAAGTCTGATTTCTTTATCACCACTGAAGTTGCCAGACAGGTCATGTAAAGCTCAGAGAAAAAAATATTTTTTCATGAAGCCTGATGAACTGGTTTTGTCGGGATGATATCATTCAGACTAAGATCTGGTTCTTTAATTTTATTTCACCATATAAAGTGTGTTGTCCACTGATTCGCATTGTTGCTAACCCCATCTGGCAACGGTGGCACGCTCAATGAACTCGGTTGTTTGATGGAAGTAGCTTCTGGTCCATCATTTCACTTTTATTTTACGGCCATTCTGATTCTCATATTTGGATCATCTCGTTTTTCCATAAATTTGAAAGATGAATGCCTTGCGTTTCTTGTGTATCCAAGTCCAACATAAATGGCACATGAATCTGTAAAACTTATTATATCCAGGTCCGGTTCTGTTATTTGAAAGTAACAGTTCTTGGACCATAATATATAAGATTTACAATATTGAAAAACAGCCTGCTGTTACAGGAAGAGATAGGATTCAAGGCTTGTCAAACCAGCTCCAAAAAGCATGCTGTAGCAAAGGGGAAAAAAAAAAAACTGGTGATGGAACTCCCTTGGATAGATGTCGGGCAGTTGACTGACGCGATGCCACCTCCTGGGCATGTCATTGATGAACGAGATTAAATGTTATAATGTGAAATAACTGATCAAGAAATCTAGAGCAGGATTGTGGCTGGTGTAAGGAGGATTGCACTGGAAAAAAATATGAAGTGCCAGAAACTAAGTTTAAAAAAAGAAAACGAAGCAGCTTTGATGAAGAAATTCAGAAAATGGATCCTTATCCCCTTATCTCTGTGGGATAAGTGATCACGTACCCCTGTCAAGGAAAATATTTTTAGCACAATTTGCTGTACTTTTTAAAAGAAAACTAAATAAATAGTTAATTTCGATATCAGATGAACCACCAAGTGGTAGTGAAAGAACGAGGCTGATTCAATTTCTATACTACAGTAATCCCACAGACGGGTCCTTGGAGTCCTTGATAGAATGAACACCAAGCAATTAAGTAAACAATCAAGAAACTATTATGGACATGAGCTCTATAAGGCAAAGTAAACAAATCTAACTTTTTAAATTATTTTCAGTTAATCACATGATTAGCAAAATAAGAATTAAAACACTAATTAACCAAACAAGTAATAACAGAACAAATAGTTGCTGTTTCATTCTCAAAAGGGAAAAGTGGAAAAATCATTGTTCTTTGTGAATGACTTCCGAACACGGGTTAATCTTTAACCTGTTGTAAATATGAATGATTATAAAACACCTATAATGAAATTGATATTCAATGTTATGAGAAAGGCATGTTGCCCCAATAATCATAAACAGCATCGACACCCCCCCACCGAAAGAAAAAAAAAAAAAAAAATCAAGGAAAGGGCAGGTGAGGGCACGTAGGCTTGCTAATCAAATCATCGATGCCTACGCGCGTGTGGCGCCATCTATGTGATAACACAACTTACTGAACATTACTACAGTGGCCATTACATGTTTCCGTTGATACAGAACATACAGAACAGTTTTTTATGCATTATTATTCATAATTAAAGCTGTAACAGGGTTTTCACTCCTTTGAGTAGTTGAAAATACAGTTTTTATTTCTGTAGCTTATAAATGTAACTATTTATTTTCCCAATAAACGTTTTAAACGAGTTAATATGACATTACATTAATTATAGGATTGTTATTTTCACTCAATTTATTAAATCCCAAACAACTAAAGTAAGCACACCCCAAACATGCATTAACACTAGGATTCACAATTTAAAGATTTTCTTACTTAATGGTAAAGGTGTGACTGCAACTGTTAAACTAACCTTATCATATAAAAACCTCCCTTTCAAGGACATGAACCCCTTCCTCTCCAAGATATACCCAGAGGGAGCAGCACTAAACCAGTTTAACCACAACTCCGTACGAGATGTCAGACTAGGCTCATTCTGGCTTCATGGATATTACATCTGTGCTTGTACATGGGTATTGATAGTGGAGATTGAGAGACAATCCCCCGAGTACTTGGTGGAAGTGTTTCAGAAATTCAAAGAAAATATGCAGCAATTTAGACCGGTAGAGGTTCGGGTATTTTGTCAGAGAGGAGAGTTCTATATGTATATCAATGTCCTGCTGTAGTTTCATCTTCCAAAAAACCTTGGTGCATCTGGCATTGCTACTGAAACCAATTACACCAAGTGCTCTAGTGGGCTGTCTATAAAACTTCACACTGAATTTTCCAGCATGAGTAGATAGGCGACTCCAATGAAGCTATTGTGATATTAGTTAGATGGTCGTTTTCAGTCTGGATACTTTCTATTAAGATAACTTTTAGTCTTCAGGAATCAAGTTTTGAGATACAGCTTCTCAAAGTGTAAATGATAAGGTTTCATTATTGTTTAGTGTAAAGTGCATAACTTCTTACTGTCCAACACCATGACATAATGCGCCACATACCACTTCATTATTTACCATAGATAAGCGTCAATGAATAGAGGTTCTCAGTAATTTCAGTGCATCAGAGAGAGTACACCTATCACATATAATAATCATTATAATCTGAAACCAGACCTAGTTAAGGCGTGGTTACACTGCCCATCGATTCATCAAATCCAATCATTTTGAGTGGGATTTGCCCATCGATGGGTTTATTCCACTGTTTTTTTGTCCACTCGTCCGAAGCGATGGGCACCCCATCGTCTGTCGATGGACCAGTGGAAAAATCATATTCGTTGAGAGTCTATAGTATACCTGGTATTAGTCTAATTATATATTTTATGCAGTATTATTATTATATATATAAGTAATCTATAATTAATAATCATAATTGTAAATTATCATAGATATACTTATATGAATTATTATTTTAAAAAATCAAACAAAAACAATGCAATATATCTTGTATCCTCATTTGACCGACGAACATAAACAACCGCGCACCTTTTTCGAAGAGGAAGAACGTCTTCTCGTCATAAGAATGTGGAATTCGGAGGCAATTACCTCTCTTCTAGAGAAAGTGAGTCAAGAAGATGTCCTTTGGAATATAAAGCATCCATATTATCTTTTCGTAGTTCTTTTCGTAGTTTAACCAAAACGAATGGGTGGATGGGATCCAACCCACTGATAATCATTGGATTCCAACGAAATCTATGGGCAGTCTAACCGTAGCTTTAGGGATTATCACACTTTGGGCCAAATAGTGTGTTTACATTATGTGAAGAATTAGGGCGCATGTACATGGAATAACATTATTTGATTTCTGAGGCTTGTACACGTGCATCTTCAGTTACAGGAAGGAGGAATTGGTTACTGCTATGAGTAGGCGTCAGGCAGTATGAAACCTATACATATGTGATGTCCCATTTTAGCATCAAATTTAATATCAGAATATTTGAATACCATTGTGAATTAAGTTAAATAAGTGACATAATGTCAAATATACCTTATGACATTTTACAGTATCAATAAAAACTGCTGCTGCAACATAACAGAAAATGTTGCTGAACTTCAGTATCTTCCGGCGGGGTCACACTGTAAAGGACCGGACATCCGTAAAGGCGGTTTGGCGGTGCTAAGCTATACCCTATAAGCATATGGCCGCCTCTCGCCTCGTACTGACAACTCCCCCACCTCAAACTGAGTGGGAGCCAGTAATAATCTTCACAAATGAAGCTAGCAATATGCCTTCCAGACCTTGCTTCGGTGATTATAAGCTCGAGTGATTATTAGAAAACGGGTACAAATATTTATCTCACTCTGCACGTTTAGCAACGTCATACATAATTTTCTTTGAAGCGTTGTAGCTCCTGAATGGCCACACCCAGAGCCAAACAAGCGAACCGCTGTTGAGGGCGCACATTTTAGAGCAAGACGATGTACATGGCTCGGTTCATTATGGAAAAAAACCTTTCTTTAACCCAACCACCAAAGATTTATGTTCTGTCCCCTGTATTTTTTTGTACATTTTGTTACATACAGATGGCTCCACATGTGAATACAGCCAGCAAGGACTCTATCAGCAGCCCTAGTGACCGATCCCGATTTCCCCATTCATGGAATTGGCGTAAAAATGTGTTTTTCTTCTTAATGCAATTGATATCGATACTGTTATTATTGTTATTGATGTAATGATGATTAAATTGTTATTAAAACTTGGGAACATTTAAGATAATTTAATAATGCAAAAGACCCTTTCCAAAAGTCAAGGAAAAGGGTAAATAGGAGATAGGTAGGACTATTAACTGACTCCTTGGTGACTAAGCACTTGTAGAGCCATCTATGTGTAAATACAATAAACTTGTATTGCAGAGGGAATGGCATGTACTCTTGCTATACGTGCCGACTGGATTCAATTCGTGCACCAAAAATGTTTCTCGCGTTCCTTAGGGATCATCCATTTTTTTTTTTCATGACCGTAAAAAACGTACGCTGGGGTGATGGGGTTAATCTATGGTGTACGTTTTTTAGAACATCATAAAAATGACGATCCGGATCAAATTGGAGATCCTGAGGAAGAGGTCATCATTTTTATCCTTTTGCTCTGTAGGACCTACACTAAAAAGAAAAAAGTAAATATATATATATATATATATATATATATTCATACATTCAGTGTCAAAGAATAACAGATTGATAGACAGATAGAGATCGGCAGATAGATTGATAGATAGATAAATAGATAGATTGATAGATAGATAAATAGATAGATAAATAGATAGATTGATAGATAGATAAATAGATAGATAAACAGATAGATAGATAGATAGATGGATAGAGAGAAAGAGAGAGAGAGAGAGAGGGGGGGGGTTGTCAACGCGGTGGGGGGAGATTGTCTGTCAGCGCTAAAGTCAGACGAGAACGGGACGTTTGAATAAGATTGTATGGTTGTTATGAGAACTTATAAAATGCCATTATGGTTTCTTTATAATATGTATATAAACTGCCATTAATACGTACAGTAGTTACTCATGGAACCAGGAAACTCTCTACTGATTAGCTAGCTGTGTAGACTGTTCAGTGGGCGGAGACATGAATGATACAAGTAACGTTACACATATCATGGGCATTGCCCCAAGCCTCTAACAAGTAAGGAACTCAAGTAACACATGAATGGGAGCAAGGCAAACGTTGGAGGAAACCCTCAGAAAATCATACGAGATAATTAGATTTAAATTAAATTTGCGTGTGGCTTACAAACTACTCCTTTTCTTTTACTTATGGTGGTCATGAATATTATTTGAATTGGAAAGTAACTGTAATAATGGTCAAAATTATTAAATTTCTCTATCTTGAAAGATTTTACTTGGTCTTGAAAGATTTTGGAAGCTCATCTTGAAAGTTTTTCTTCTGGAGGGGTGGGGGTATTTTAGTTTAGTTTAGCTGCTTTATTTACCACCCTGGTTATCTGCAGAAGCGCGGGCAAATTGAGTTTTTTAGTCCTTTATTTACCACCCTGGCTAACTGCACAGGCGTGGGCAAGCTGTGGTACATTTAATGCATGGTCATAACATTATATAGTGTTACATTTGAATTTTAGCCTATAACATTGCTATGAGTACTTATATCAGTTTAAGGAAAGGAACAATTGCACAGTCCTTTATCCACTCATCTGCCACGCCGGCATATAGCTTGGGCGTGGGAAAGCATTAATACATTTTATATTCGGTTATGTGATACTACATTCCAAATTTAGGATACAACATAAGTATATCTTCTAGGGCATCAGATGATATGAAGTAGTTACATAGTTCTCCGTACCTCATGCTAGGTGGCCTGAAAGGCTGTATCACATGGCACTCTGAGATATAATGTACAAGTGTTCGCTTATATTCTTCATTACACAGTTTACACTTAGTTTCTTCGACATTACAAACTGTACTGACCTGCCAATACAATCTATACCCAAGCCTGATTCTTGCAGTCACAACATCACACTGTCTTGTTCTTGTTTTATATAAACCATAGATGAAGGAATCTTGCCTAAACCGGTCATAGTGCTTTATGCTACAGCTTTCAGGGCGCTGAGAATTAATTAACTCAGTCAAGTCCTCTCTGAAGGAGGCTTTAATGATGTAGAAAATCCTAGAAAGAGGTATCCCAAGATCTATGTCCACACTTTGTTTGTCACATGCTGACTTTGCTAGGCGATCAGCATGATCATGCCTAGGGATTCCAACATGCGATGGAATCCACACAAAACGTATATTATGGCCTCGTTCTTTTGCACGATACACGTTTATCCTGATGTCATTTGCAATATTTCCCGCACCTTTGTCTAGAGTGTTCAGAGCCTGGAGAGCACTCTGTGAATCGCAGAAAATGACCCCTGAGCCTTGTTTCAATAGAAATTCGGTGGCCATGAGTATTCCTGCCAACTCGGTTTGCATAGTGCTAGCCCAGTCATGAACCCTCCTACAATCCTGGTGCTGCAAAATATTGTTTTTATATACAACAAAAGCGCATCCTGCTCTGCACCCAGACTGCAAGGATCCGTCAGTGTAGCATTCATATACATTGGAAAGAGTGTCTAGATGCTCATTTATACTTGCAAGTGCATACTGTTTAAGTATAGCAGGGGGGGCACTGTCTTTTTTGGGGGCAGTCGTATAATATACACTTAGGTCCGACATTTTCCACGGTGGTACAGAACGTCCATGTAGGGTCTTAGTTATGGGAATGTTCAGCTGAGCTAAGTGTTTACACGTCACTTGTAACCATGAATTTGAGTATGAATCGGTGTTGTTATTCAAAGTTAGCTCTTCTATTCTGTGTTTTAGTTGTCTTTGGAACTCTGTACAATGGAGGGGTTCTATAATTGATTTGACAAATGTGGTATTTATGTATAATATTCTTTCATAAACAGAAGGCAAATTAAGTTCTGTTCTCATATTCACAATCCTTGTTGTTCTAGGGGCACCAAGAATGATCCTCATGGCTTCATTTTGGACACTTTCTAGACTAGTCAACTCTGATTCCTTGAACGATACTAGGTGCAACGCATGGTAATCTATGACCGACCTTATGTATGACAAGTAAAAGATTCTCGCAATATTGACATTAATACCATGGTCTTTGCCGACAAGTGTCTTAAGTGGCTTCAGTCGCTCCCACAGCCTTTTCTTCAGGTTTCTAATGAACTCTGAATCATTAACAATCACCCCAAGGTATTTGTATTGATGGCAGAGATCTAGCTCAACGTCATCTATATGAAACCTTGGCAGAGGGATTGTCTGTGGGTTAAGTGCCTTTGTTTTTTCAGATGAAATTATCAAGCCACACTCAGTAGCCCTTGCAGAAAGTATATCTAGAATCTCTTGCATTCTCTCCTCGGATGAGGATTTAATACAAATGTCATCGGCATAGCAAATAATGGAGTCATTGCCTGCAAGTGGTATATCGCCCAGTAATCTATGCATTAGGATATTAAATAGCATGGGACTAAGTACGCCTCCCTGAGGTGTGCCGAGTTTAAATACTTTTGTATGAGTACTTTTAATGCCCCTGAAGAGAACCTGAGCCGATCGATTCGACAGATACATTTGAATCCATGTTAACAGTTTTCCCTGAATACCAAAGCTAGCTAGTTGCTCAAGGATAATTTCCCTGTTTGCAATATCAAAAGCAGATTTAAGATCAAGAAATACGGTTTGCATGCCTGGGTTTGAGTTTGTTAAGTACTCTGCAAAACAGTGCTGACTGCTACGCCTTGGGAGAAATCCATACAGTCTGGAGGATAACTTAGCATTTATGCGATACATGAGCCTGTTCAGAATTATTCTCTCAAGTACTTTGCACAGACAGGAGGTCAAGGAAATGGGTCTGTATTTATCAGTATTGGGTTTGGGTATAGGAATGATTAAGCTTTTAGTCCAGGAGCTTGGGAGGATTCCTTGTGATAGGCTGAGTCTATACAGATGTAAA
>NC_061826.1:31206539-31209039 GCF_019202785.1 Penaeus chinensis | reverse complement strand
GATCATTGTTATCAATCTTTTTTTATTATTATCGTTATTACTATTATTTATTATTTTCTTATTGTTATTATCATTATTATTATCACTGATATTATACGATTATTATTATTATTATTATTATTATTATTATTATTATTATTACTATCACTATTATTATGATAATAATAATAATGGTAATAATAATGATGATAATATTACTTATAGTACTACTACTGCTCCTACTACTACTTATTATTATCATTATTGTTTTATCATCGTTACTATTACTGCTATTAATACTGCCACGAGTACTGCTACTACTACCACTACTATTGTTATCATTGTTATCATCATTCAAATCCTAATTATTATGAGTATGACTATTATTATATTTATTATCATCATTATTGTTTTTATTGCTATTAATGTAATTACTATTAATCTCGCCTAGCATTAGCACTGTTCTTATTTTCATCTTCGTTTTCTTATTATTATCATTATTGATGTCATTATTATTAGTAGTATTAAGATTGTTATCTGTAGTTGTAGCAATAATATCAACAACATAATATTTATAACTGTTATTGTTATCATCAAAATATCGATTATTTAAATTATTAGTTTTACCTTTATGATTACCTTCACTGGCATTATCTTCATCAACATTACCATCAGTATCTATACAAACTAGCCTTACATAACCCGTGTCTAATAACAACAATAATAATAATAATAATAATAATAATAATAATAATAATAATAATAATAGTAAGAATAATAGAATTGATAAATATGATAATAATAAAAAATAATAATAACAATAACCACAACAATAACAATAATAATACTGTAGATAAGTATTATAATAAAATTGATATTAGTGATAATGATAATAATAAGGATGATAGTAATAACAATAATAATAATAATAAAAACAATAACTATAATGACAATAATAATGATAATAATAATAATAATATAAATAAATATAATAACGGTGATAATAATAATAATAATAATAATAATAATAATAATAATAATAATAATAATAATAATAACAATAATAATAATAATAATAATGATAATAACAGTAATAACGATAATGATAATAATGATAATAATATAAACAATAATAATAATAACAATATCAAGGGACAATAACAACAATAACAATAATTATAATCATAATCATAATCATAATAATAATGTTAATGATAATGATAATGAAAATACTGAACTGTACCACCCATCATGGTAAAGAACGCCTCCTCCTTTTAAGTACCATTAAACACCTTTTAATACAGTGATCCCGTAAAACTCCACAATTTAACGGCGTGGAAACTCTGGCGATTATGGCCGCCATTAGTTACAGTGCGGACCTTTAGCATGTTGTGAAAGCATATGACTCTAAAGTTCATGATGATGCACTTAGGCGAAGAGGAACTCCTTTGAAATTACGTAAGAGCGGGGATTTTACAAAGCTTGTCTTATATAAATACATGAATATATGAATATATGAATGTCTGTGTGTGTTTTCACGCGGTGGAAGTTAAGCTGTATTTTACAGGTTTCATAGTTAACTGGTTTGTCAGCAGCAGAATGTGAGAGGTACTGACGGATTGTAATGGTTACTTATGGACCAATTGCCTATAGGACAGACACTAACTTATATTTTGGCTTTGATTCTTTGTGGGTGAGCGTCCCAACCAAAAGTGAAATTAAAAGAACATTCACTGCAACGAGACGGATTACTGATCTCTGGCAGTTCACTTGTTAAGTATTTCTTATCAATTATGTTTTATAGCCATCGCTTTTTGCAAGACTTGATTGTCACTGGGCTCATTATTATGCGAATTTTCTTTATGATAGACACTTGAACACAGATCGTAGAGGTATGCTTATTGTCAAAGAAAGCTGATCTGCTATATTCTGAAAGTGGGCTCTTTATAATCTCTGTCTACCTGTCTGTTTCTCTCTTTCTCAATATCTCTCGCTCCTCCTCTCCCTCTTTCTCCTACTCCTACTCCTATTCTATGCTTTGATTGTTAATATTATATTTATTGATTTTTCTTTTTAATTATTAAGGACACTGTTTATTTATTGATTCTAAATATTTTAACAGTTTAATCCCACAAGGTATTCGCCGCTAATGACCTTAGCTTTTGACGCGACGAATAATTTTAAATAATCAGTCATTGTATTAATGTTCAAATTGCACTTCGATATTAAGAATACGTACACACACACACACACACACTGACTCACACACACAAACACACACACACACACACACACACACACACACACACACACACACACACACACACACACGCACTAACACGCAGTGAGAAAGGGGAGTATGGTCTAAGCATGAGGATGTGGGAAAGTGGGTGAGGGAAGACCTTGGGGAAACCTTGAGAGGGGAAAGTCTGCGAGGGAAGGGAGCGTGACGCTTGCTGGAGGGAGGAGATGATCTGGTTGTTGGGGGGGGGGGGGGGGTTCTAAAGACGTAGGCGTGGGC
>NC_061826.1:31189039-31191539 GCF_019202785.1 Penaeus chinensis | reverse complement strand
GCCTCTACTTTGCTTATTTTATGGGTCCTGGTCATATCCCAGATATAAGTCTACAACTAGATGGGATACCACGGCCGATTAGCCCAATGATTATTCAATTTCATTATGATATATATATATATACATATATATATATATATATATATATATATATATACATACACACACACACATACACACACACACACACACACACACACACACACACACACACACACACATCTATCTATCTATCTATTTATCTATTTATAAACACACACACACAAACATACACACACAATAATATAGTCATGTTTATACATTATATATATATATATATATATATATATATATATATATATATATACACACACATACACATACATACTTACACATATATATGTATTTATATATACATTTATATATACACATGTATAAATATATATATGTATATATATAAATATATATGTATATATAATATATATATAATATATATATATATATATATATATATATATATATATATATATATATATGTATGTATATATATATATGGACACACACACACACACACACACACACACACACACACACACACACACACACACACACACACACACACACACACACACACACACACACACACACACATATACGTATGAACAGAAAATTAAATTCTGAATGGAAAAGGAAATAAAGATTAGATAAAGAAGACAAAGACACAGGGGACAGGAATGACACGAAAATAAACGGTGAAAATCTAAATAAATAAGTAGTTATGTTAATAGATAACTACAATAATGAAAACTATAACGGAGTAAGAGATAAATATAAAGATTGGAACCTGCGTGGCATTTCGAAAATTGAAGTTCACCTCTCGATTGACTCTGCGATTTCAAGATTCACCGTTAACAAGTTTTTAACGATTTTATTTTACACTTTAACTCCTGATCACTTATGTGCTATCAGAATGTTTCTATGCAACTATGTGAAAATGCCTTTTCGCTGAACATTCGATAAGTCTATAGTGAAAATTCCATGCTTAAACCTCGCTGAAAGTGAAGAAAGCAACTGATAACACATTTAATAAACGTATCTTGGATGACCTAGGCTTGTGAAAAGTCTACTAGGGATACTATATTCACCTTCTCTGTCAGGAGAACCTTCCCAATACGGAAGGTTCTTCGCATATGCATTTATAGGTGGATGTCATCTTGAAGAGATAGATATAAATCGTCTTGCAATGATGGATATTCTTTATACAAACAAGGGTGTAACTTGTATCGTTAGGTATACTTTACGCAACCCTGTCACGAGAAAACAGCATAAAGACGCAAGGCATCACAAGGTTTCATTGCTAACGTCAAATATAAGAGTACGTTTGGAGTACAAAAAAAAAAGGAATAGAAAGAGCTAATAAAAAAAAAAAAAAAAAAAATCCCATCAAGAGAGGAAAAATAATCTACATCCAAGGAATAATTCCAGAGAGTGTTGCAAGCTTCAACACAGGCTTCACCTCCTACGAAATAACAACGGTAAGTCGATAAATATGTACTTTCCCTCTCCCAAGGCGTAACTAATACGATTACCAGGCTTTAGAATCTTGCTAGCAAATATAAAAAGTAACTACCTACTTCCACTCGATTTTTTAACTTTTCAAGTAATGAAATAGAGTTAGAGAGAGTGAAAGTAAGTCGAACTGTTAATAACATAGAATAGATAAGATTATTTTAACATTTTGAGTAATGAAAGAGAGTTTGAGAGAGAGAAACCAACTCGAACTGTTAATAACATAGAATACATAAGATTATTACTTTTTGAGTAATGAAAGAGAGATAGAGAGAGAAGCCAAATCGAACCGAATAGATAAGATAGTTTTAACTTTTTGAGTAATGAAAGAGAGATAGAGAGAGAGAAGCCAAGTCGAACTGTTAATAACATGGAATAGACAAGATGGAGAGCATGAAACGAAGATTTAATTAATTTTCTGAGCGAGGGAACTGCTCCCACTGGAAACTGTAGGTACTGATGCTTTCATGATGGCATCGAATCTTCACTACCTAGATTTTGGAATTTGGTGTGCTTCTCATTCATTTAAATAGATAGATAAATAGATGAATAGATAAATTAATGAACGGATGAATACATGAATTTGTAGATAAATAAGTAAAGAAAGAAGAAAATAGATAAATATGTGAATATATAAATTAATGAACGAATAAATACACGAATAAAAAGTAAACAGTCATCAAACTGCAATAGAATAAACAAAAACATAGCTACCATTAAATAACATTATGTAAAATTTATTTGTTCGGTTAAACATTATTTTTTCTTTTTCATGGAAGCTCACTTTTATTTTGAAAAAAAAATGGTTATAACTTTACTATATATTTCAATTTATTATGTAAATGTACCCGATCTGTCTCCCTGCTAATAAAGCATAATAAAAGTAGTATTGGTAAGAATACTGCTAATGCAACTACTTATAACGATAAAAATACTACTACTAGAAATAACA
>NC_061826.1:31176539-31179039 GCF_019202785.1 Penaeus chinensis | reverse complement strand
GGTGTCAGTGCAGCTATTTACGGAGTAAAGTCATATTACCTGGTCTTTTAAACTTATCAAGAGTCTGGGAATTTACAATATCTGAAGGCATTCTATTTCAAAGTCTCCAAAAAGCAGTAAATTACATCTCGGAAACTGAGATGCAGACGATCGACTTGCATCAAATGTCATTGAACTGAAGGTTACAGAACTTTTAGAAACTCTTGCAGGTTGATAAAACTCAGTTAAAAACCTACGATGTCCAATATTCAAATCTAAGTCAGACAGGAGAAATACTCACAAAGGAAAACAATGCTAAAAATGAGGTAGAATGAAAGAAAAGAAGCATCTACGAATGATGTTGTCATCTTCATAAATTTCCTTGCATTTACGAATAATGCCTAACTTAGATGAAACTGCCCGGGGCATTTTATTAGTATAACCGGGCCACATATCGCTTGTATATAAACAGGGAGAGCAGAGGGCCAAGATCACTACCACGAGAAACCCCGGAATACACACGGGAAATACGAACTAAAATTACCATCAGAATGAATACGCTGATGTCTACCGCTCAAAAATTCAGTTAAAATACTTACCACCAACACCGCCAGACTGCACCTTAATAATAAAACCCTTATTAAAAGTGTCAAAAGCTACACTAAAATCCAGAGAGATAAGCCTTGATTCCTGACCCTTATCTAAAGCAGACTGCATTTCATATACCAACATAAACAATGTATCACTTACTAAAATCAAACTGAGTATCTGCAAGAAAGGGTCTCACATATACGAAAAGACGTTTGACCAGCAAAAGTTCAAAAACCTCAGATAAAATTGGTCTAATTGTAATGAGCTAAAGTCAGTAGGTGAAGACTGTAGTGGGCCCTTGGGAATAGGAGTGACAAAGCTCCAGCTCTTGACGAACTAAAAAACGTAAGATTAGAGCTAATTTAGAAGCTAACTGACCATTTAGTCCGTTTATAATCAAAGGAAACAAGCCATTAGGGTCTACTCCAGCATATTCATCTAATTCTGATAATCGACACTTGATTTCAGAAAACATGGAAATGGGTGACATGAAAGAGGAAGTTCAACATTTAAACTTTATTTTGAATTAAAGCATTATGCTAACAAGGTAGCCTTTTCAGTCGGACTATATGTAACAATACCATAAGGCTTCATTAAAGGAGGAATGGAGGACTCAACACCAAATAGAGATGCTTTAAGCATTGACCATCATGTATGAGGCTGCGACGCTTCTGAGAGAATGAGCATTATATTAAGATTAAGCCTCCTTAAAAAACATTAGTTGCTGTATTTCGCAAGGCAAACATAATTCTTCCAACAACGACGAGTGCGGTTAGCAGACCAGAGATTGCAGACAGTATTCTTGTCCCTAAAAGCCTGGTGACATCGTTTATTAAACCATGCTTTATCATTTGAACGAGATTTAAGAGTTTTGCGGAATCAAACCGGGTTATAATGTCAACAATAACAAGTTCAGAACAGTAAAAGGACAAGAAGCATTATAAACATCTCTCCAAATAATGCTATCAAGAGGATCGTAGACACCATGCCAATTAGTTCTAGACTTTAAGAAGACTTGTCTAGTTAGGGTAACATCTGGTATTGGAAAGTCCAGCTGGATCTTACAAATAAGACTAAACCAGTTGACATGATGATCCAAAAAGATTACCACTTATGTTCGTGGTTTTGGATATGATATTTATTGTCATTTAGTTTTACTTATAAGAGACAGTATTGATAGATATTTAAACGTTTTAAATAATCTAACATTTCAATCTCATAATATTTTCGCCGCTAATGGCCTAAGCTGCTGATGCGGCAGATGATTTTAAATAATTAATCAATTGATCAATTAATTGCTCACACCCAACAATATCTGAGAAATCTAAGCCAGAAATGTCATGCCGGTCAGTTGGAGACGAGACACAGAATTCAACCAGTCTCGGCTGTGAGCATTAAAATCACCTATGAAAATAAAACACGATTTTCTATCATTATATATAAGTCAGTAAACACTCATAAATGTTATATTTAAAGACTAAAAATGTAGAAATTATTAAAATGACTACATGCTCTCACAGACATGTATTCATGACAAACACATTCATGCTTCGTAAAATAACTAGCATTAAAACCAACCTTAAAATTTAAACACGTGCAGCATGTGTTTGACATGTATTCATGACAAACACATTCATGCTTCGTAAAATAACTAGCATTAAAACCAACCTTAAAATTTAAACACGTGCAGCAACATTAGGTTAAAGCAACTCTGATGTATGCCTCAGGTATGCACACACACACACTCACACACACACACACACACACACACACACACACACACACACACACACACACACACACACACACACACACACACACACACACACACACACACACACACACACACACACACACACACACACACACACACACACACATACACACACACATACATACACACACACTCACACACCCGCAAGCACGCACG
>NC_061826.1:31169039-31171539 GCF_019202785.1 Penaeus chinensis | reverse complement strand
CAATGGAATACGACTGAGGACCTTCCCTGTTCTCCGATTCCCCATTCATTCAATGATCCGCAATTATCACTCATCTTCCCTCCCGGTTTACGGCCTGACACGACCGAAAGCGCGCGCGGAATATACGCAGATTCGGAGCGGAAACCATAAACGTCAGGGAACACGTTTCCGCTGAAGGGTTGCGTGTTTAACCGAGGATGAAGGGATAGCTGTCCTTTTTATCCGATGATGGAAACATTAATATGGATGCTTATCTTTATTCGTTTGCGGATGTATATATAGTTTATTTTCGATATGATTTATTTGCTTCCCCGGATTATATCTATACAGTTTATAATCCAAAATAGAAGATAAATTTATTCAGGCTTGTGGAGAACCTAACAACATTCAGAATTCTGTTTAAAGACACGATAGCGACAATAAGAAACTAAAAGAGAGAAACAAAGATAATATGGGTTAGAAAAAAGGTCGAGTCTCACTCTAATGGCGAAGCAGCCTCTCACACAAGCTCTAATTAGTAGGGTTTTTTTTTTACACTAATGCGCACTCGGCAGTCGTACACGTTTTGTGACAAGCACTCGTTATGTAGAATGCTGTGAGGTGAACGAAGAATATGAATACATGCAATTGGGCATTCATTTGTGTATAATTACTCGGTTAATTGTTCTTTCACGTGGGAATTATGGAAGAGCTCGTTCGTAAAATTATTTTATAAAATGTTGTTTTTAGAACTTAGGAGTACAAACATGTGTATTTTTTGCTTTTATTTTCTTACTGTTGCCTTAATTAGGATTAGCATTTATAGGCTACGTTACTTGTTCTACATTGTATTTTCCTCCATTCCCAAACTTTTTCGTCTTCATTTTTAAAATTCATAACGCCATTTTCATCCTTCTTTGCATTCTTAGTTTGATTTCTACTTTTGTCTGAAAACCATTCGCTTTTTTTAGTCATAATCTAGTCCTCTTCTCATATTTTCGATTATGCCTTTCTTATTCACGCTGTCCTTTCCCCTCTATGTCTCCTATCTTGTCTCTATTATATATGCCTTTATCCTCACTCTCATCTTCCGTCTTGCCCTCACTTCTATCTCTTCCTTTGTCTCCATTTCCTCCCTTAACCCCATTGCGTTTCTTTATTCTTCTTCCCCTTCACAAAATATATTCCTCTTCTTTGATAAATTTAACGAGCGTATTGAAAGTTGAACACTGAATATATTTCCGTATACAGTGACTTGATTCTTCTCTCGGGACAGTTCTCGTTTCATATTGCATAACTAAGTGTCTTTATTAATTTAAGAATTTATTTATTCTTATTTATCATGAGTTCTTCTATATATCAATTTGCTTATTTATATATTGGTTTATTTATTTATATATCAATTTACTTATTCATGTATCAATTTATTTATTGATTTAATTCATTAATTCATTCATTTATCAATGTATTTATTGATTTATCGGTTTATTAATTAATCAATTTATGAATGAATTTATTTACTTATCTATTCATCTTGCAGTTATCGGAAACCAGGAAAGAAACTGAATTGATGTAATTGTAGTTTTCAAATATCGTGTATACTACACTCTACGGAAACCAAACGCCGCATTTCACTACCAATCTCGCCCACGCCTATGCAGTTAGCCAGGGTGGTAAATAAAGGACTAAACTAAACTAAACTAAAAATCTCGTTTCGTATAAAAAAAAGACAGCCCTCACTCGATCTCATTGCCAGAGTTTCATATAAATGGCGTTGAGGTAGATCTCTGCTACCGGTATAAGTACGTTAGATGTGATGTCAACAGAAGATAATTCATTAAAGATATAAGGAAAGTCCTTAGGGTTCTTGTTGGTGAAGGCCAAGGTAACACTGTCAATATTGCTAGACTTCTTTGCCTATGTTACATACAGTCAGTCGTGCTCCACAACTTACATTACTTATTGAAAGAATCAGGGTTAAAGTTGCACAGAATAAAGATACGTGGTTCATTCTTTGTGCCCGTAAAAGGAGGAACATGAATATAAAAAACAGAAAATTTCCCCTTTGTTAACGAATGAATGCCATTTATCAATACTGCATTTGATATCAAAGCAGTCATGGAATCCTCTCTATTCTACAAAGGCAATTAAACTTTAACTTTTATATGGCCATGAATTGGAGTTCACATAGTCGACTCATTCCTCCAAGGCAAATGTCAGTATAGGGAAAAGGCCCCTTCAAAAAACAACGTCCCCTCGGCAGTATACTAAATGAGCATCTTGAAACTCTGAGCAGTATTAACGAAGGGTAAACTAATTGATTCTTTTAGCTTAAGAGCAGGGCAAGGTGTGCTCGTATTGTGTATAAAATGAACATTTTGCAGTACAAGGGTTGTTAGAAGGTTCACACTCGATTACCCAACACGACTGAGCTGCGCTGACAGGATTACCTCTTCCCCATATAACTCCTATTAAATCATCGAGGCTCGGTAGTGCGACTCACGGAGTGCTCACCAAACCC
>NC_061826.1:31159039-31161539 GCF_019202785.1 Penaeus chinensis | reverse complement strand
ACCTGGAGACCATGTTGGGCCATACGATGAAGATAGCCACCACGTCTGGCAGGAAGATCAGGGACATCGTAAGATAAAAGAAGTCAGACCACAACAGACCTCTCAGCCAGGTGTACAGCATACCTTGCGGCGGCTGCGATAAAGTTTACATAGGTGAGACAGGACGAGGCCTCCACGAACAACGAATCGACCAACACCGCAGCGCCCTAGGCGACATGACACGAGGAGTGCCTTCGTTTTTCACGTCGACACCGACGGCCATCTCCCTAAGTGGTCCCAGGCCTCCATCATAAAACAGGGCCTGCCCCCACGACAAAGGGAGATGGTAGAAGCGGTATACATACACTCTACTAACACCTTTAACACCGCAACGGGGAGCCACGAACTAGCCAAGGTTGTCGCTCACCTGATCACCGACGTGAACTGACCGCCAAGTACATATATATACTTCTATGTATCTCTTGTTCTATATGCCCTGATGAAGCAGTAAATGCAAAAAGGCCTTCGGCATATTCGTGTGTTTTCCTGTATTTCCCTTCATTCGCAGTTTGTTCGACATGAATTCCACACGTGTGTGTGTGTGTGTGTGTGTGTGCATTTGTGTGTGGATGTAAATATATATGTATATATTTATGTATATACATACATACATACATACATACATACATACATACATACATATATATATATATACACACACACACACACACATATGCCTGTATGTATGTATATATGTATTTATATACATACGTATATACATACACACTCACACACACACACACACACACACACACACACACACACACACACACACACACACACACACACACACAAACACACACACACACACATATATATATGTACAAATATAAATATGTACATATATATACTTATATAAATATATGTATATATAAATATATATGTATATGTATATACGTATGTATATATATGTATATATGTATATATATTCATTTATGCACACATATACACACAGACATACACACACACACACACACACACACACACACACTAATATATATATATGCATATATGTACACATACATACATACATACATACATACATACATACATATATATATACACACACACATATACACACATACATACACACACACACATATCTCACAATCACGGTAACGTATATAAATAAATAAATATAAAAAGATGTCTCTTGAGAATTAAAAGCATCAGGTTGTAGTTTCTGGCGACACGAGTAGCATATCAGTTCTACATTTCTTTTTAAAATACGCTTTTAACCGGTAGCCACAAGACTCCTTAGGGAGGAATTACAGATTGACGGGGAGAGGTTTTCTTGGGTGGACATAGGAAAAGGACGTACACTTTCCACTGCAAAAAAAAAAAAAAAAAAAAAAAAAAAAAAAATCCAGCATGCTTCTGGTTAATACTGTCGTGCTTAGGTTTTCTCGTTTAGTTGCTCTGCACGGGGACTATTGTGGATATTAATTCGATAGACGTTTTCTGTCCCAGTTAGATATAAGAATTCGCTCATATTTGTTTTAGATGTAATGAAACTCGGAATAATACGTTTTGTTTCACACATAGCTGAGAAAAAGTATAATTATGACACTGAGAAACACTCTTTAACACAGGGAACACTTTTTAAAACTGATAAATACTTTTTAACACTGAGAGAACATTTTTAACACTAAGAAACACTTTTTAACACTAAGAAACACTGTTTAACACTAAGAAACACTTTATAACACTGTGAAACACTTTTTTACACTGGGTACACTTTTTGAAGCTGAACAATTTTTGAACACTGCAAAACACTTTTTACCACTGAGAAACTCTTTTTAAAACTAAGACACACTCTTTAACATTAAGAAACACTTTTTAAGATGAGAAACAATTTTAAACACTAAGAAACACTCTTTAACACTCAAAAACACTTTTTTAACACCGAGAAACAGTTTTTAACGCCGTGAAACACTTTTTAACACTGAGAAACACGATTTAACTCCCGGAAACACTTTTTAAAGCAGAGAAACACTTCTTAACAATGATTTACACTTTTAAACACCAACAAACTCTCTAACACTGATAAACACTTTTTAACACAGAAAAAAAACTTTTTAGCCCCTAGAAACACTTTGTTTAACACCAGGAAACACTTTTAAAGAAACACTCTTTAACATGAGGACGTCTGGGAATAGGTGTCAGGACGTCTGTTTTTTTTTTTTTTTTTTTTATCTAACGCTTGATTATGATCCAGATCGGATTTTTTTTTGTCGTTATCATTATCATCACTATTATTAGCTATATACATTAATGGAATATTTGAGCCATGAGAAAAGCATGTTTAAACAGATTTTTTTTTTTGTCAAAGACATTTCGGAACAAAGTCATCTCATCCTTGAAAATCTGTGAATTAGTTTTTTAGACTGGGAACCTTGGGAATGAAAAATAATAGACATAATGCTAATATATTTGAAAAAAAAATATCTTCCATTCCATT
>NC_061826.1:31151539-31154039 GCF_019202785.1 Penaeus chinensis | reverse complement strand
CAAAAAACATGTCTGTCCACGAAATTGTCTAGCAGATGGACTCTCGTGCTGGCCTCTTCAGGCCTGCACCCAAACCAGGGAAGCCTCTGAATTCCCCTCAGACGTCCTCCCTGACCGCGATGGGAGCGCAAACTGAACAAGCCGAAACAGCTGCTGTTCCCACGACCAGAGCCCAGAATACTAGCCGAAAGGGCGGTCCGAAGAGACCTAGGCCGGAGACATACTCTGAGGGAGAGTCTGGACCCCCTAGGTACTCTCCACAGTTTAAGTTTCCCTCTAAACCTGAAGGCTTGAACAATGCCTACCAACTGGTCAAAGCATTGCAGATGCAGAGAAAAATCAGGTTGTCAATCCCGGTTGCCAGAAACCGGGGGATGATCACTGTGCCTAAAGACCGAGGAAACGGAGCAGCTTAAATTTGGGAGGAAAGTGTGTCTCTCACCACTGAATCCCGACGATAGGAGAGTCAAGAGAGTGCTACTTGGCTTCTCAGTTTCGTATGGTGTGGATCTGATCACATCACACACACAGGTCGTGAAGGCTTCCCGAATATCGAAATGGAAGACCCCAACCAGGCAAGTCCTGGTGACACCGAAAGGAGCCCCAACCACTAGCCTTGATCTGGGTAACTAGGGCACCTTTGACCTAAAAACCTCTGTGCCTGAGCCACTTCGGTGTTTTAAGTGCCAAAAATACGGTCACCACCAGGCGAGCTGCAAGGCCAAGCCCAATTATGGTGTTTTTAGCAAGGCACATAGCACCGAGGTGTGCCTTAATGCATACAAGGAAGGACAAAGGGACACAACGGCCAAATGTCCCAACTGTGCCAAGAGGCATCATGCCCGGAGCCTGGTTTGCTCTGTCAGGAAAGACAAGAGGTTGTTAACAAGCGACCAGACTTTGTTCCTGCTTCCCAAGTTACCTATATTTGAGGACAGAAAAAAGATAAAAGGTCTCTCGACCTCCTAAGAGGAAGGAAGCTCCTCCCAAGCCGACACCGGACATCTCCAACAAAAAGGAGTTTCCGGCTATACCAAAAGTGCAGGAAGAGATCCAGAGGAATAAAGGTTCAAAGAGCACTGTAAAATCCTCCCCAAGAGTCGATAATCTCCTCTTTGATGTGAAAGATATGACTCTCCTGTTGACTGCTGTAGTCACTGCAGTAGCATCAGCTTTAGGGAGGTCGAGTGAGGAGGCGGAGACGTCACGGTCGCCATGACGGCAATGACCCAGACTGTTGCAGTCCTGAAGGGAAGGAAGCTGGACAGAGCCAAACTAGCCCCACCCTCACCCCAGGACAAGACTCCCCTTCCCCCCCTCTCAAACTCTGGCCATACCTACACAGGCAGAGCCAAACCAGGCTGAATCTGTGCAACCAGAACAGGCTGACCTCACCCAGGTAAAGCCAGCAAAGAAAAAGAAAGACACACAGACAAAGTCTGAAGTGAGAACAAACAGCAACAGTCTGTCAACCGAACTGAGGGCAAACCAAGAACGCCTACAACCAGGCAGATTTGCTCATATCAGAGAAAGGGCAGCCGAACCCGATAACTCAGATGTATTATCTTTTCTCTGAGGAACTGAAAAAACTACAAAAAAGGTTCTCACTCAGTCCCGGGCTCTGATGGGATCTCGTATCCATCATTTCCCACCTAGGACTGGCAGGTGAGCCTGGGAGCCCCAAGGTGGACGGAGGTTCTCAAACTCCTCATCGAGGCAAACCTTCTCTCCCTGGACCCACGATTTGATCTAATGGGAGCACAATTCCTTTCAAAGGGCGCTGATACGCTATCAGCTCAAAGAACAACTACTTGCCAAGGGCATTGACTTCCCCCATCCTGACTTTATCGAAGTCCAAGGTTTCTGGGCACAAACCTTGATAGATCTCTCTGTTATGAGCTTGTAGAGGAGAAAGAATCAATACCCTATGCATAGTCTAAATGCACTCCCGCGGGTAGTAGAACCTACTTCACAGATGGATCAGTCGATCCCTTGAGCCACACTGAAGGCGCCGGCTTTTCAGCAAGGGATGCCAGAAAATCCATGAAGGTAACAGACATGGACAGACTCCTCGTTACAGGCAGAGGCAGTTGCGATCATGGGAGCCTTAGCCCACGCGTCCCTGAGGGAAGGACATGTGGTCATACATACAGATGCCAGGGCAGCCATTGACTGTCTTCAACACAGCTCACCCAAAGACAACACTACCTCCTGACCACTGTGCTACCATAGCGCAGAGAATTCTTGCTCATGGTAGAAGAAGAATCATTAACTGGATCCCCAGCCACATAGGCATCAGCTTGCTGACAGATTGGCCAACATTGGCAGGGGTATACCCCCAAATCCCATGATCATACAACCAACCCGTAAAATCTTAAGGGAGAAATGTACTGCCATAGCTCGTGCCTTCCTCCTACAGCTTCACAGAGAGATAACCAGATCCATCCCCTAGGCCAGCTGGTACTCAGACGCCACAGGCTATGAGACACTGGCACTCTCT
>NC_061826.1:31126539-31141539 GCF_019202785.1 Penaeus chinensis | reverse complement strand
AGACAGATAGGAAAATAGATATATATGTTGATGATCTGGTTCTATTTTTGCAAAAGGAATCCAATGTATTCTGACTGGCTTATCACAAAATTGACGCGGGTTCCGGAATCAACTGAAAATATCATTAGCCCTGAAATATAGTTGACTACGTGTCTGTCGACGCTTATGCTTGCTTGCTTTTTATTCACGTCGTTGTCACATTTTCTTTGCTGCCTTGATTTTATTTTCATTCTCCTTTCTTTATCCACGAACTTCCATTTCTCCTTCTACTCGAGTCACCCTTTTCATTTTTTGCTATTCTGCCTTTTTCATAAATCCATTTTTTGTTAATTCTGCTCTTTGTATCTTTATTGTTCACTTTTCGCTCTCCTATTTCTTCACAATTCTTTTCTGTATATAGTTTCCTCTTGTATTGTGTATTTAGGTGTTTATTACTTCTTCATACGCTTGAATTAGTCATTCAAACCAGCCATTATCTACGTAATTTCTCTTTAATTGCTAATTGCTACATAAATAAATACATATGTATGTATGTATACACACCGTGAAGCTTTCCCCTGACCCACTTCCTATGGACGTACAGGAATGAAACGTCGTGCAGTTATTAGTCTTTTCCTATATAGGTCCTACCAATAATGACTTCTCCCATCGTTGTATGCAGCTGTGGCCTCCTCGCTTGTAGAAGTCCGCATGTTGTATTTGAAGCCATGAAGTTATTTCAGAAATCCGTGTCTCATCTTGGTTTAGCCTTCAAAAATGACTTCATGGACGGAAAGAGGTGAAAGTTAGATAGTGTAAAGTCAGGAGAATAAGGAGGATGAGGAAAGATGTTGTAACCACAGGACCGCGCTTCCATCTGGGCAGTGAGAGGGTTGTGAACAGGGCGTGGTCTTGTAGGAGGCAAACACCTTTGGGTAACATTCTTCGCCTCTTGGTTTTGATAGCCTCCGCAATTTCGAAGTAAGCTCCTGTAATTGTAATACCTTTTGCCAGAAAATCCATCATCACTACTCCACGCTGGTCCCAAAGGACTGTGAGCATGACCTCGCCTGCCGAGGGTGTGACATCTACCTGTTTGGGGGGGTTGTGGAGTCAAAGTGCTTCCATTGCTTTGACTGGGCCTTAGTTCTGGATCATAGCGAAGGACCCAAGTTTCATCCTACGTAATATATATGTATATACACACACACACACACACACAAATACACACGCACACACATACCACACACACACACACACACACACACACACAAATACACACACACACACATACCACACACACACACACACACACACACACACACATTTATATATAGACATATATATATATATATATATATATATATATATACATACATATATATAGACACACACACACACACACACACACATATATATATATATATATATATATATATATATATATATATATACACACATATATATGCACACACACACACACACACACACACACATATGTATAAATGTATATATGTGTATATATATGTATATATATACACACATATATACATATATATATATATATATTTATGTATGTATATATTTATTTATGTATATAGGTATACAAACACACACACACACACACACACACACACATATATATAAATATATATATGTACATATATTTTCATATTTGTGTATATATAGTCACAGTGTGTGTGTTGGTGGGTGTGAAAGAGAAAGATAAAAGGCTCGGGAGACTAATGTCTGAGAGGTAACAGGACAGCCTGCGGACGAAGAAAGCCTCGTGAGAACTACTCCCTGAGATATTTATGGAAATAATTCGATTAAACCAAAGAACTGTCAGCGATTTCTAGTGAAAATAAGGCTCTCCCGCAACTATGATTTCACTTCGCCGCCACTCATAAAAACACTTTTTCAAGATACCCACCCGAGAATAATGGGGTTATCTAATGCAATTAACTTTCCTAATCACTCCATTAATTACTTTAAAGTTCACGTGCTTCATCAACATGTAGATCTCATTAAACCTTTCCATATTCCACGCGGACGAGCGAAAAGAAGGCAAGGAGAAAAAATATCAGTTTTACTCTTCGACAAACGGTGTTTTTGTGGATCTCTCCCCCCCTCCCCTTTTGCCCTCCCCTCCCCATCCTTCTCCCCTTCGCCCTTCGCTCTTCGCTTTCCCATTTCCCTTCCCCTCCCCCTCTCCCTCCCCCTCCCCCTCCCACTCCCCCTCCCCTCCCCCTCTCCCTCCCCCTCCCCCTCTCCCTTCCCCTCCCCCTCCCCCTCCCACTCCCCCTCCCCTCCCCCTCCCCCTCCCGCTCCCCCTCCCTCCCCTCCCCTCCCCTTTGCCCTTCGCTCTCCCTTCCCCTCCCTCTCTCCCTCTCCCCTCCCCTCCCTCCCTCCCCTCCCTCCCTCCCCTCCCCTCCCCTCCCCTCCCTCCCCTCCCCTCCCCTCCCCTTTGCCCTTCGCTCTCCCTTCCCCTCCCCCTCTCCCTCCCACCCCCCTTCCTCTCCCCCTCCCCTTCCTTTCCCATTCCCTTCTTTCGTTGTTATTTCAGCCGAACATTTTCTCAACATGCGGGATCGCAGAATGTTCTCCACAGACCCGGAAGACCCTCAGGTGTGTGAACTTTGACATTTCAGATTATTCTATCGGAAGCTTTCTTATTCTCTTCTTATTTCGTGTTGTATGCTGTACCCGGGCACTCGCGCGCACAGCCCCCCCCCCCCTTACCAACCCATCATCCGTGAACAGGGGAACACACACACACACACACACACACACACACACACACACACACATTCTCCATTACTTTCTTTCATCTTCTCTCTCTCTTGTCTTCCTCCCTTTCTTTCGCCTTCATCTCTTTATTTTTTTCCCCTTCTCCCTTTTCTCTTCCTCTCTTTTCTTCCTTTCCCCTCCCTCCTTTCCTCATTTCCCACCTTCCCCTCCTCCCCTTCTTCCTCCCATCCTCTCTTTCCTACATTCCCCTCCGTTCTTTCTTCCTTCTCCTCTTCCCTGTCTTCCTCCCCCTTCTGTCTTTCTTCCTTCTCCTCTTCCCTGTCTTCCTTCCCCTCCTGTCTTTCTTCCTTCCCGCTCCTTCCTTCAGTCCTTCCTACCCTCATCCGTTCCCCTCTTGCCAGCGCCCTTCACCCTGTGTACCCATCATCCTTTTTTCTTCTTTCCGCCAGTCTCCTTGTGCCTCTCCCCCTCTCCCCTCCCCTCCCTCTCCCTCTTTCTCTACTCCCCTCCCCTCTCCCTTTTTCTCTACTCCCCTCCCCTCTCCCCTCCCTCTCTCTTTCTTCTCCCATCCCCTCTCCCCTCTCCTCTCCCTTCCCTTTTCCCCCCTTACTCTTCTCCCCTCCTCTCCTCTCTCCCCTCGCGTTTTAATAGAGAGAATGTTGACACATGTCTGTTGGTTCCTCTAATCACTCCCTTTCCTGTTGTACTTGAGCAAACATTCATCTTCTTCTAAAAAAAAAATATTAATAAAGTAAGGATGGAAAAGTTATATATATTCACTATAGCCGTTGGTGCATTTATTTACTGTATTAGTAAATAATAGTAAATAATAATAAATGTTGCGAATTTACTGGGAAAACATGAAGAACTCTTTTTTAAAAAACATTTTTCTTTCTCTTTTGTTACTGTTCTTTTTTTTGCGTGTGGGGGACGGTTTGTTTCTCCAGTTAACGAGTGTCCGTATCTGTTTATTGAAAAGGCTTTCTGAAAGATTGAATACCTTATTTCTTTTTTGTTTATTCACTTTCTGTTTATCTTTTGAAAGGGGATTCGATTCTTTTACTTTCTTTTTTTTGTCTATGTTTCTGTCGCTGATGGCCATAATAATGAGGACAAGAACAACAGCAAGAACAACAACAGCAACAACAACAGCGTCAACAACAGCAAAAATATTGGTGGTAATAATGGTAACAACAACAATAACTGGTGCAATGATGATAATAATGTTAATAGTAATTATGATAGTGATTTTAATGATGATTATGATGATGATGATAACAGTGATAAAGAGAATGATGATAGTAATAATAATAATAATAATAATAATAATGATGATAAAAATAGTAATAGTAATAATGAAAATAATAACAATAATAATAAAAATAATAACAATGATAGTAACAGTAATAATAACAATGATGATGATAAAAGATAATAATGGTACTGATGATGACTATGATGATGATTATTATAATAATAGTGGTTGTGATAATAATTATGATAATGACAATTATAATGATAATAATGATGATGATAACAATAATGATTATAATGATATTAATGCTATAAGTGATAATAATGATAATGATATTAATAAGAACATTAATTATAATAATAATGATAATGACGACGCTGATCATCGTCATTGATAATAATGATAACGATGCTAATAATAATAATAACGCTAAAAATAATTATGACAATA
The DNA here is from genome assembly GCF_019202785.1 of Penaeus chinensis. Taxonomy (NCBI): domain Eukaryota; kingdom Metazoa; phylum Arthropoda; class Malacostraca; order Decapoda; family Penaeidae; genus Penaeus; species Penaeus chinensis. The sequence continues at coordinate 31,137,104 of NC_061826.1, read as the reverse complement.
TAAATAATAATAACAATGACAAAATTGATGATAATAAAATAGCTAATGACAATTGACGATTGATGACGCTCACAACACCGAATAAAACAACAATAGTAACACAAATGACCTTGGGCCCACCCACCCACCCACCACCACCCACCAACTGCCACCACCCACCCTTACCCTCACCCAATCTACCATCACCCACGCACCCTCACCCTCCCCACCACCCACTCACCACCACCCAACCCACCACCATCCACCCACAACCCACCCACCACCACCCACTCACCACCCACTCACCACCACCACCATCCACCCACAACCCACCCACCACAACCACCCACCACCCCCACCCACAACCCACCCATCGTAACCCACTCACCACCACCTACCCGCTCACCACCGAACCCACCCACCGCCATCCACCCACCACCCACCACCCCCACGCACCATCACCCACGCACCCACCGCCAGCCAGTGAATTTTTTTTCGCAGCGAGAGTTGGACGGGGAGGCTCCGATGGCAGGACACAGGGGCGGACTCGGCGGCCGTATGATATTGGGACGGGATAATCTGTAAAAGCGGAATGGGTTGGGGTGGGTCGGTGGGTGAGAGGAGGGTTGATGGGTGGGTGGGTGAGAGGAAGGTGGGTGGGTGGATGGATGAGAGGAAGGTGGGTAGGTGGGTGAGAGGAGGGTGGGTGAGTGGGTGAGAGGAGGGTGGGCTGTAGGATATTGGAACGCGATAATCTTCAATAGCGGAATGGGTTGGGGTGGGTCGCTGGGTGAGAGGAGGGTGGGTCGGTGGGTGAGAAGGAGGGTGGGTGGGTGGAATGGGTGAGAGAAGGGTGGGTGGGTGAGAGGAGGGTGGGTAAGAGAAGGGTGGGTCTGTGGGAGGTGAGAGAAGAGTGGGTGGGTGAGAGTAGGGTGGGAGTATGAGAGGAGTGTGGGTGGATGGGATGAGGATGGGTGGGTGGGTGAGAGTAGGGTGGGAGTATGAGAGGAGTGTGGGTGGATGGGATGAGGATGGGTGGGTGGGTGAGAGAAGGGTGGGTTGGTGTGAATAGGGTGTGTAAAAGGAGGGTATATGGGTGGGTAAGAGAAGTTGGGTGGGTGGGAGAAGGCTGGGTGGGTGAATGAGAGGGCGGTATGTGGTTGGGTGAGAGAATGGTGGGTCGGTGGGTGAGAAAAAAATGGGTGGGTGGGAGAAGGGAGGGAGTAGTGGAGGTGAGAGGGGTGAACAGAGGAGGTGGGAGGAAGGAGGAATGGGAGGGGGGGAGTACGTGATTGTATGGGAGAGACGAGAAGGGATGCGATGGAGGGGGGTGGGGGGGGGGGTTCAGGCATGTCGGGGTGGGTTGGAAGAGGATTAAGAAGGCCGGGTGAGAGCCGTGGGTGGGCTGTGAGTGATAGGATTGGGATCTGCAGAGGGTTGGGGGGGGAGGGGGGTGTTAAAGAGAGCCAGCCGGGAGGAGGGGAGGAGGGATAGGGATAAAGAAGGGGGGAGGGGGGGATGAGACGAAGGATGACGAGTGAAAGACGGAAGAGGGAGAGAGGAGTCGTGGAGGGAAGTCAGAGAGGGGAAAGAGAATTAGAGAGGGGAGACAGGGAGGGGAGGAGAGAGGAGGGAAGATGTGTGAAGGAGGGCTACAAGAGGGAAGAGAGAAGGGAGCATTAAGAGTGGTCAAACAGGGGCGGAGATGAGGAGGGAGGGAGGAAGGGAGGGAGAGAGGGAGGGAGGAAGGGAGGGAGAGAGGGAGGTAGGAGAGGACTACAGGAAGGGAAGAAGGACGGAGGTAAAGAATTTCAGGAGTAAAGAAGGAGGGGAGAGTGATAAAAGAAGTAAAAGTGGGAAGAGGGGAAGAAAGGCAGTTAAGATGAGTGGATGGAGAGGAGATGAGGAGGGGTGAGAAGCGAGTTGAAGAAGGAGAGGGAAGGGAAAAGAGAAGAGAGAGCAAACGGAGGAGAGATCGAAATATGAGATCGAAACATGGGACACAAGTGAGAAGAAGAGAAGAAATGCGATGAAACAGGAATACAAGAACGAGAGAAAGGTTAAAATGAAGAAAAAAGCCGAACAAAAAAGAAATAGAAGAAGAGAAAACGAGAGACAAAGAAATAAAAAATGACCAGAAGTAAAAGGGACAGAGAAGAATGTGAAGGAAAAAAAGTAAAGAAAAGACGAAAGAAAGGTAGATAATGGAGGAGGGGGGACACTTTCTTGAAGGATATTTATGAATTCCTCTTGTGCATTCATAACTGCACAAAGACTTAGAGATAAAAGATAACTGTTTTCGATAACAGTCGAGAGGAGAAAGCAGGTGTTTTTTCTTTCTTTCTTTCTTTCCTTTTTTCTTATTACTTTTATCCTCATTATCATTGGTGACGTCAGTAGTATTGTTATTATCATGATATTCATTACTATTAATATTCTAACTATTGCCAGTAATATTAAGATTGCTATTATTCTCGTTTATTATCATAATTATTATCACTATCATTATTACTATTACTAATGTCCTTATTATAACTATTCATGTTATATATATTATTATCATAATCATCTTTATAATGTATATATATATGTATATATATATATATATTTATATTTATATATATACATATGTACACACACACACACACACACACACACACACACACACACACACACACACACACACACACACACACACACACACACACACACACACACACATATATATATATATATATATATATATATATATATATGTGTGTGTGTGTGTGTGTGTGTGTGTGTGTGTGTGTGTGTGTGTGTGTGTGTGTGATAATATTTTCTCAAGAGGATCCTAGACCTGGTTATAAATTTGTCAAACTAATGTTTTTTTCCCCTCAAGTACCGTAACACGAGACAGCTGAGTTGGGAGTGTCAGGTTTATTAATAGCTTCAGACACTTCACTCTTCTTTCTTTTTTCGAGAGGATTTAGTAAAGGTGTGGGTTTTAAGCGATGATGTTATGGTAGTGATGGTGATGATGATGGTGATGATGGTGACAGGAATGGTGATGGTGATGATGATGATTATGATGACGATGATGATGATTATAACAGTGATAATAGTAATGACAATGATGATGATTAATATGAAAGTAATTACAAAAAAAACAACTCGTAATAACAAACGGTACAGCAATTTTAATAATAATGACCATAAAAGCAAACCACATTATCTTCCCTTGCAATCATTATTGTGACCAATGCAGAAGAAATCCTTGCCCTTTCTACCCCTCCCCCCCCTCTAACTCCTCTTCCCCCCACGACCACCCGCCTTCCGACTCCTCTTCCCCCCATTCCGACGCCTCTGCCCCCCCCCCCTCCTCCTCTCCACCGACCCCTCCACCGACTCCCCCCCCCCCGCCCCCCGCGCTTCAACATCCGGGTCCCGCAGAGAAGCCTCAGCATCCCGCACCGTATCTCTTACACACCTTGCATATCACGTTGGAAATCTGGGCTGGGCTTCGGACGCGGGAGTAAAACGGTGTTCCGGAAGCCGATGCCGATGATACGAGATGTTTTACGATCGATATTCTAGATTACGCCGTCTCTCGCGATCGCCTCGACAAAGTTATCTGTTCTGGGAAGGACGAGGGAGAGCTCTTGCCACGTGGATCGGGGAGGAGGAGGAGAAAGAGGAGAAGGAGGGGGAGGAGGAGGAAGAAGAAGAAGAGGAGGAGGAGGAGGGGGAGGAGGAGGAGGGGGAGGAGGAGGAAGAGGAGGAGGAAGAAGGAACGGAAAAGGAGGAGGAGGAGGAGGAGGAGGAGGTGGAGGAGGAGGAGGAGGAGGAGGAGGAGGAGGAGGAGGAGGAGGAGGAGGAGGAGGAGGAGGGTGAGAATGGGGAGGAGGGGTGGAGGAGGGGAGGAGGAGGAGATGGAGGAGGAGTGGGAGGAAGAGTGGAGGGGAGGAGGAGGAGGAGGAGGAGGAAGGAACGGAAAAGGAAGAGGAGGAGGAGGAGGAAGAGGAGGAGGAGGGGAGGAGGGGTGGAGGGGAGGAGGAGAAGGAGGAGGAGGAGGAAGAGGAGGAGGAGGAAGAAGATGAGAAGGAAGAAGGAGGAGGAGGAGGAGGAGGAGGAGGAGGAGGAGGAGGAGGAGGAGGAGGAGGAGGGTGAAAAGGAGGAGGAGGGGTGGAGGAGGGAAGGAGGAGGAGAAGGAGGAGGAGTGGGAGGAAGGGTGGAGGGGAGGAGGAGGAGGAGGAGGAGGAAAGAACGGAAAAGGAAGAGGAGGAGGAGGAGGAGGAAGAGGAGGAGGAAGAGAAGGAGGAGGAGGAGGGGGGGAGGGGGAGGGGAGCGTGTGGAAGGGGAGGTGTCCTACTTGGTTTTCAGGCCATGCAGAGGATATAATATTTGGATCAATTGTCATATTTTTTTATCTCTGGAATCGGATAACGTTATGCTGCGTGTGCAACACTAAAAAAGTATATACATATGTTGCATGCGTACATATGTATATTGTATATGTCTACATTTATCCATCTGATGGTCTGCTTATGTACCTACCTATCTACTTATCAATTTATCTATCTATCTGCCTGTCTCTCTGACTACATACAGACAGACAGACAGAGAGAGAGAGAGAGACAAAGAGAGAGAGAGAGAGAGAGAGAGAGAGAGAGAGAGAGAGAGAGAGAGAGAGAGAGAGAGAGAGAGAGAGAGAGAGAGAGAGAGAGAGAGAGAGAGAGATAAACTGATGAGCATTTCTTAGGGTAAGAATATATCCTTCACGTGAAGAAATGGCAACAGACCAATTGATTCCAAATGAATTGCTCTATAATTTCGCATGAATGTTAATTAGTTTAACACTGGATATAGACCAACATTAAATTTGGACTGTTTGTTGTTGTGTTTAACGGCAATACTAACCGTTTCGATTGCTAATTAATGTGTTTGGGTAATATTTGTAAGGTTTAATTTCTTTCTCCTAATCTAGTCAGTGTTAACATGCAATTCGCCAAGTCAGCATATATCTCACCCATTTATGATTTATTGTACCATTATTGCACACTGGGAAAGCCCATTTATTACTAGGGTCAAAAGATGTCGACGAAAACATTCCAAAATTCCGAATAAAAACAAGCAATATAGAGTAATATTAGCTGGTTACGCGGATAACGTATTACTAGGAAAAAGCGTAATTCATAAAGTCCGTAAAGGTTTTTCCTCTAATTTCAGCCAGAGATGATGTGAATAACGAACTCTGGCAAGGAGTGGTCCTTTCGCTTTGGTCTGTGATGTCGTCAAGATTTCCAAAGCAATAAAGGCTCTTAGGGTGTTCTCACTCAAATGCCCTATTATATCGCAAGAGGTTTGTGACTTCACTCGCAGATACTCTGTACAACTATCTTTCGTTGGCAAATATTTGAGCAAACAGAAGGGGGTATTTCAGCCTTTGATGTACAAAGACGTAGTAATGGGATGTAACAAATGTTTACATGTTGCATAAATTTTCTTTTCTGCATTGAGAGTATTAACAGCTTGCACCCTTTTCGGGGTGTAGTGGTGTGTTCCCATGCTCACTGCCTAACAAAGTGCATCAAAGGGCGAATATACCCGAGTCTTGCTTCCGCAGATACTTTGATAGATAAAAAAACTGACTCGAGCGCAATTAGACAAACCAGGGGACACTTATAATATTTTAGTATTATATTTTAGTGTTATCTGGTTTGATGCAATGAAGAACGTAGGCATGCAATATTTTTATCTACGATTTACTGATAACGGGAAGAAACACAGTGTAAATCGGAATCTTATTGATCCGTTTAATGTGTCGATGTCTTCAGCCTTGCCTTGTCTCGCGTGGAAACAAATATCTCGTCTATATGAGGCTGTTTATCCTTGTTATTATCATATTATTATTATTATATCAGGTCATGAATTATAGAATTTTCTGAAAGGTTCAGCTTGATTGAGATCATACTGAAACAGCGAAATGTTAGGAATAAATAAACCGTCTTTGATATACCAATGAATGCTACTGACGTCTGACGTTGAGGACATTGTACAAAGCCTCACCTCTTTTCAGTTCAGATTTAGTATTAAATCCGTCATCAATCTGAATAAAGCTATTGTAAAAGTTTCGACAATGATGCGAAAAAAAGTAATCATTACTAATAATTTACATACTGATAACATCTGATCATGTAATAACAGCGTCTTTTCATTCAATCATTTAATAGGTATTACCAACACGATCGGATATGCTCTTCGCAAAAAAAGAGGTCGGATACCTTTGGCATCCGAATGCGTGGTGCAGATGAAACATCTGATTTCGGCTGCAGATGGGAGGAACTCTCAGGAAGACACACACACACACACACACACACACACACACACACACACACACACACACACACACACACACACACACACACTCACACGCACACACGCACACACACACGCACACACACACACACACACACACACACACACACACACACACACACACACACACACACGCACACACGCACACACACACACACACACACACACACACACACACACACACGCATATATATATATATATATACACACACATATGTTATATATATATATTATATATATACACATGTATACGTTACTGTGTTTGTCTTTGTGTCAACATGTATATATATGTACATACATATATATATACATACATATATATATATATATATATATATATATATATATATATATATATACACACATATATATATACATACATGAATATACATACATATATATATATATATATATATATATATATATATATATATATATACATACACACACACACACACACACACACACACATATATATTTATATATATATATAAATATATATATATATATATATATATATATATATATATATGTGTGTGTGTGTGTGTGTGTGTGTGTGTGTGTGTGCAAACACGTACATGCACGCACGAGCATACGCACGCACGCACGCACGCACACACACACACACACACACACACACACACACACACACACATACACACACACGCACTCGCACACGCACACGCACGCGCACACGCACGTGCACACGCACGTGCACACGCACGTGCACACGCACACACACACACACACACACACACACACACACACACACACACACACACACACACACACACACACACACACGTCAGAGGCAGAACAATTTGGAAGCTTCAAATAAAATGGAAAAACTACCTGACTGCACTGCGACTCGTATTACTTATTTACACAACACTCTTCGCTTCCAAGGCTGTGGAAACTATCAAATGTACTTTTCAGATTCAAGAAAACAATTTTCTTATCACATCCATTCTCCTTGTTGCTTTAAGTTTTTTTTTTTTTTTTTTTTCGTATCCACAGCGAGTGAGCTCTGTGTTCACATAGAGTTCGAACCTCACACAGCCGGGTAATTCTAATGATCACAGGCATTTACTTTTCTCTGTGCCTGTAATATGTCAATACATCAAGACACGACATTTCCTTTGATATTTTTAAATATCAAAGTAATAGTTTCGAAAACTTTGATACACTCCGATACATGTTTGCTCTTTACGAATACATTACTGGACTCTGTTGAAACATCTTTTCCGTTTTGTATCTGGTATACTCCGGCCAGCCAATCAGGGAACGATATTTTTAGATATATTTCGCGTTGTCTCAGATTGGGATAAATAGTTTCATTATTTACGAATCGCATCGTAAGTTTCCTGATAAGACTTTTTATAGCAAAGGTGCATAAAATGTTTCTGTGCCTTTTTGGCAGAACATCAAATACATGTCAATCATGACGGTCACTGGAACGACTTGGTAAGAATTTCCAACGTGTCAGAGTCATATCACGTCTTTTTGAATTCGTTAGGATGAATGTCTTCAAAATGATTCTGTGCGTCTGTGATATAAGCTTACAAGCTCAAAAATATCCAAGGACATGCTGTGTATCTTGATTTGTATAAACAATATAAGTGGTATAGTCAGGTATTTTCCCATTTTATTTGAAGCTTCCACAATGTTTTGTTTGTAATTAAAAATCATACCAGCATATTAAGTACTTTAATGAATTTATATTGACGTTTTATCCTAAAAAATTCCTTTTCTCAAAACTTTGTATGTCAGTACGAACTTTGATGAGATCGTGTCTTGTAGCGACCGTGAGGCAACTTGACACAATGCACCAAAGTGTTAGAGGTGTCGGGATGGTACAAAAAAGGTCTGTAGGGTTACATCACATTGGTACTGAATTTTGAATTTGAAGATATTCGTAGCACCGAAGTCAAAAACACATCATTTGACTCGGATACGTTGGAAATTCTTACTATGTAGTTTCACCGATCTTTTGATATTACCCATTTAGAAACATCCTGTGTGATTCGTAATTAACGAAAACATAAAGCCCTATCTCAGACGTACATGAAATATATTTTAAAAGTATCGCATTCTGATTGACACACACACACACACAAACACACACACACACACACACACACATATACGCACACACACACACACACACACACACACACACACTAAAACACGCAGTCACAGATATATAAGGCCTTATTCGCAGCATCCTGAAACCCTTAACACTCTGACGTTTGATGTTGGCTCGTGGTCTCATACAAAGTTTTGTAAAAAAGGATAAGCAATTTTCTCAATTTCACTTAATAAAGGCAATGGAAAACCTCTGAAGTACTTGATATGCTGGTATGACTTTTGATTACAAAGAAAATATTGTGGAAGCTTCACATGAAACTGAAAAAGTTCCTGACTACTTTACAAATTATATTGTCTACACACACCACTATTCGCTATGGAAAATATCAAATGTTTTTCTCTGATTCAGACAAAGCGTGTTTTTTATCATAACATCCACTGATCTTCATATAAAATGTTAAAGTATGTTGCTCAAAGTTTTCCATCTTATCGTATCTACCGCGAGCGAGTCCGTATCTCAGACAACAGGATAATTCCAATGATTACAGACATTTGTTTGTCTTAGTGCCTGTAATATAACAACAGCTCAAGGTACACAGTTTTTCCTTTGATATTTTTGAATCTGTAAGGTTATAACGTAGAGATACAGAAATATTTCGAAGATATTCATACCACCGAAACCAATACCACATTTTATGATTCGGACACGTTGGAAATTCTTACCATGTCGTTTCAGCGACCGTCATGATTGTGTGTGTATGCATGTCTCATTACACGGCGTTTATATATATATATATATATATATATGTATGCATTTGTATATATATATATATATACATATGCACACACACACACACACACACACACACACACACACACACACACACACACAGACACACACACACACACACACACACACACACATATATATATATATATATATATATATATATATGCATATATATATACATATACATATATATATATATATATATATAAACTTGTATGGAAACGTATATATATATATATATATATATATATATATATATATATATATATATATATACATACACATACGCGAACGTGTATAAAAATAATGATAATAATAATAACAACAACAACAACAACAACAACAACAACAACAACAATGATAATAATAGTAATAATAATAATAATAATAATAATAATAATAATAACAACAACAACAATGATAATAATAGTAATAATGCTAATAATAATAATAATAATAATAATAATAATAATAATAATAATGCTAATAATAATGCTAATAATAATAACATATCGTATAAGTATTGTATAAAATAAAACTGGTTCGTGATGAAGGAAATTTGAAGAATCACCTGCTGATGTTAGTAATTTAAAATTATTCAATAAGACGATTACTGACCTTCAGCGGCGGCATGATAAAACCTCCTGTGGTAACATAGTAAATAAATCAACAGACCACATCACTAATAGTTCTCGCTGTAGATTATAATTTTTCTTCCTCACCGAAGGCATAATGTTCGTGTTCAACATGATGCCATTGTTTTGTGATAAAATACAACGGGTCTTAACCTTCTCCATCTTGCGATCCAAGCGAAGCATTCGGAATTCTCTGCCACCTACCTAACGTACCATCTACCTAAAAGCGATGTAAATTACAAAAAAGCAGTGAATTCTAGCGACTTCTGCAAAATGGTCATTAACGTGACTGAAAGGGAGTTAGCGGCTTTGATTTTAACCTCAGTAGGTTTAAGTATACTTATGTTGACCTGATAACCTGTGGTATTGAAAGTAAGGCTCACAAATTTTACTTTCATTTATTGAAATTAGTTTTACGAATCAACAGATTAATTTAAGGGGCCCTTTTATGTGTATCCTGCAGATGAGGCTTCAGCAGCGTTTTCTGGTGGTGAAAGGGAAAGATATTCTTCTGATAAGCTGCTTATCAGAACTGATAAGCAGAAGAGTGTCACAAATCATATGTAAGCTAAAACCCCAAGTAAAAAGCAGTTACGTTATTAGCATCCAACGAACACTATACAGCAGATCGTCCTCATAGCGACATGATAAGAGAGGTGATCATATGTTTTCAAATTAATGTCGGAGAATTTAAGGTATTCCTTATTGACTTCGTC
>NC_061826.1:31119039-31121539 GCF_019202785.1 Penaeus chinensis | reverse complement strand
CACACACACATATATATATACATATATATGTATATATACATATCTATATATATATATACACATACTTATGTGTATATATATGTATATATATACATATACATATATATATATATATATATATATATATATATATATATATATGTATATACATATACACATACATATATACACACAGTCGATCAAAATCTACTGAGGTTCTCAAAGGTGCTGTTGGAGGACTCCGTGTCAAATACACCGGAATTCTGTCTTCCTTACTTCTGAAACCCATCATTGCATCAACATTTTGATCACGGTTTGGGCTACATGGAAGTATTGGATATCTATAGGACCCGTTGCATGTCCTAACGATCGCATTCAGGATGAGAAAGGATATTTTCATGGGCAGTTATTGACAACTTTCCTCTGTGTTCAGAATCAGCTGGATGTACTTTAGAGGAAGATTTTCAAATACGTTAATTATATTTTGCTGCAGATGGTTACACACACACACACACACACACACACACACACACACACACACACACACACACACACACACACACACATGCGCGCACTGTGAATGTCATATTTGATTTAGCCCAAGACATATATTTCTATGTTTTGTTTTTTTGTTGTTTTACAAGGTTTTGGAAGTACTAAAGGTATTCTCCATCGGTAAAACCTGGTCGACGAGCAGTTTATGAGACCTTTCCCTCTGTGTCTGTCGGTTTGTCTGTCTGCCTATCTGTCTAGTTGGCTGTTTGCTCTCTGTCTCTGTCTATCTGTATGTATATCTGCCTGTCTCCCCCCCCCCCCCCGTCTCTTTCTCTCGCTCCCGCTCCGTATGTTTGTGTGTGTGTATGCTAGTGTTGGTGTGTGTATGTGTGTGTGTGTGTGAGTGCATGTGTGTCTTTAATTAAGAAACTAGGAAGTCTCTCCTAGATGAGAAAAACAAGTAAAAAAAAAGAACTAGTTGAGCCCCGTGTCTCCACAACTGTACCAAAATATAAAATGAAAATATGTGTTTCATACGTATGCATTTACTTCAGTTACTTCTGCCGAGTTTCTGCTGAGATCTCTTTGAGTAAACAATAATCACGTGTTCTTTGTGGGCTCACGTGTGCTGCTTTGTGTCCACTTCCTACCTCATTTTTCTCTTTTCTCCTTCTTTGTTTTTGTTATTGATATTGCCCACTGTTCCCCCTCCCCTAGCTCCCCTCCTCTTCCTCCTCTCTCTCTCTCTCTCTCTCTCTCTCTCTCTCTCTCTCTCTCTCTCTCTCTCTCTCTCTCTCTCTCTCTCTCTCTCTCTCCTTCTCCCTCTCTCGCGTCGGTCTCCACATGTCCGTCTGTCTATTACCGTAGAGTGGGGGAAAGAAACTATGGCAACAGAGATTAGTCATGTAAAATGCTTTGCTTTTAAAACAGTGATACAATTATGCAAAACGTTATATATGCATGGAATGACTAATTGCTAATCTCCATCCTTCTAAACAACATCCTCCCTTTGTTTATACTAAAAATAAAATGGAAAATAAAACATTTCCGGTACTAGGCTGTATTTGTATGAAGGCTGTTAGTTGCTGCTCTATTATTTCCGTTTTGCGTTCTCTCTCTCTCTCTCTCTCTCTCTCTCTCTCTCTCTCTCTTTCTATATATATATATCATTATTATCATTATCATCTTTATTATCATTATCATCATCATTATTATTATTAATATTATCATTATTATTATTATTATCTTTATTATTTTGTTTTCTTTTTTATAATAATAATAATAATAATAATAATAATAATAATTATCATTATTATCAATAATATAAACATACGAAGTCCAATAAAGAGATGTTCGTTTATAGGTGGATTAGGTCGAAGGATTTTACCTGTGGGCCAAATGAGCCAGAAAGTTTGGGCTCCACTGGCCTGTACCGTCAAGAAGGCTACTCCCGAATGACATCAGGATAAATTTCCCAATTTGCTCAAAAGGCAGAGAACTTCTTACACAAGCCACTAACGTGATAAATGCCAGGGCATCATTTATTCGATTATATTAGTGACTACAAAGTTAATGTTACTACACACACGTACATGCATATATATATATATATATATATATATATATATATATATATATATATATATATATATAAGTTCATTTAATCACACATGAACATATAAGTGAGGTACGACTATATATACATTTGCAATATACTCTCAAAATGTTTACCCCACTCAGAACTGAATTTGCATTCATCTTTTCAAAGGAATTCCTCTCTGAGCATAGATATCCCAGGGTAGCAGAGAGCACTATAGCGTTTCCGTAGCCCTCCGCTTGCAATATGGGACACTGGAAACGAATATGTATATAGGTTTCGTTCTCTCTCAAGTTGATCCTTTTTGACATTCACGTATCTCCCTCTACTTGGCTTCTTTATTTGTTTATTTTTGGTTGTATTCTTATTATCATTGTCATTATTGTTATTGTTATTATTGTTAGTGTTATTATTATTAGTGTTAAATAT
>NC_061826.1:31089039-31091539 GCF_019202785.1 Penaeus chinensis | reverse complement strand
CCCGCGTCAATCACCGACTTACCCCCCCCCCCCCCCTCCACTCCCCGTCCACCCTTCCGCCTCCAGACCAAATATTACTTGCGAAAATACACACTGGGACTCACGCTGCCACATGCTGAGAGTGTTTTCCCTCGGGCGTTCTCTCTCGTTTTCATTTTTGTGGTTAGGTATGTTTTTTTTTTTTATTCTCTATTGTTTTCGGTTTCCCAGTGTTCTTCTCTTTCCTCTGCTGTTCTGTCTTATTTCCTTTTCTATTTCTTGATCTTTAGTGGTATTAAATGTTAGCGCCGACTTGTTTTCGCATTTTACAACAAACAGATAATACTGCTGACTCATGGTATTCTACTGGTACTTTTCCCCGCAGCCCTGTGGCTCGTCATCATTATCTCCACATCGTATCAGCAATATAAAACCCTAGAGACTATGCAGCCACATTGTTTACGACCTCCCTATTCATTTCGAAGGAGAGCGACACAACACATCCACTTTCACACCGCACACAATCGCTTCAGGGCCCTTTGTAACAGAATATGCTCACGTTTCTACTCCTCTTCGTCTGGGGCGTTTCAAAAGGCTAGAAAGCCCTATCAGGTATCAATGTTTATCTTGCTGCTGTACTCAATTTCGGTCACGGCTGTTTTGCCTGTGTTCCCCCATATTCCGTCTATTTTGACAGAGGTGGAACCTAAATCGAGATCTGTGGGGAACACAATCCGAATATGAAATAGTTACCATAAACACATTTGTATGACGATGTTATCTCCCTAAAAGTAAAATGCTTTGACAATTCTATTAGGCCATCACCGGCACGTTTCATCTCTGCGAATGTAATAGCCTTGTAGCGGAGGCCCAGAATAATTACTTCACATTTGCCACACTCATACAAACGCGAGTGGTTATGTGTACAGTTGTTTAGGCTGGCACGGAGGCAGTCACATACACAGTCACAGTTATAAACATATGCATAGAATTACAAATATTCGCGCTTTCATACTAAAACATTTATTTACCACGTACGATGAATAAATCTTTCGCTCACGTATGCGCCTAAATGTATCTACGGGGTTTTATATACACACAAAGACAAATCGCATACATATACACTAAAATATGCACAACAACACAGGCACACTAACATACGTATACCTCCAAATACACACATAAAATATATTTCATGATATTCGTGCGTGCGATTGCTATTCAAACTCATAATATATCCTTGTCTTGTTTTGGTGATGTGAAAACAGGAAATGAGGAAATATTCCTAATATAAGTGCCTGTAAGTGTATGCAAGTACCTCAAGAAAAAGAAGGAGAAGATGAAGATAAAGATAAAGATAAAGATAAAGATAAAGATAAAGATAAAGATGAAGATGAAGATGAAGATGAAGATGAAGATGAAGATGAAGATGAAGATGACGATGTAGATGAAAATGAAAATGAAAATGAAGATGAAGATGAAGATGAAGATGAAGATGAAGATGAAGATAAAGATAAAGATAAAGATAAAGATAAAGATAAAGATAAAGATAAAGATAAAGATGAAGATGGAGATGGAGATGGAGATGGAGATGGAGATGGAGATGGAGATGGAGATGGAGATGGAGATGGAGATGGAGATGGAGATGGAGATGGAGATGAAGATGAAGATGAATATAAATATATAGATAAAGATAAAGATAAAGATAAAGATAAAGATAAAGATAAAGATAAAAATAAAGATAAAGATAAAGATAAAGATAAAGATAAAGATAAAGATAAAAATAAAAATAAAGATAAGGATAAAGATAAAGATAAAGATAAAGATAAAGATGAAAATGAAGATGAAGATGAAGATGAAGATGAAGATGAAGATGAAGATGAAGAAGATGAAGAAAAAGAAGGAGGAGGAGGAGGAGAAAATGAAGAAAATGCAATATCTGTGGAAAATACTCTGTATGAATTTCCACAAGCCGGGATTTCTTATCAACTTGTTGACAAATAGATGTTTTCGTAGCATGCAGTAGCCTGCATTTGATTTACTATATATAAATGTTAGTTGAATAACAGAGAATGAGTGACATGCTACGCACTTGAATAATAATCAGAACAAAATTGAAGTCTCTGGCGCTAATTGCAATGTCATACCATTTTGTCCAGTTTTTCAAAACCCTTTTATAACAATAAAACCTGATTAGAAATTATATTAAAAAATCCTATGAAAAACGCTATTCATCATTCAATCCACTGATGAAAGGGAGAGATAAAGAACAAAAGAAAGACATAAAAAGAAACAATGTAAAATGTACTCAAACCAATACTAAATGTTAATTCTTAAGCCAAGAGAAAATGACAATAATGAAAGTTTTATTTTTTTTTTCTCCTAACACCGTTATTATAATCATTAACAGTTACGATAATGATGATAATAATGATATAAATATGATTGTGATTGATGGTGATGGTAAAAATAATAGTGGTGAGGATTATGGTCATGATGATGACGATAGTGATTGTGATAA
>NC_061826.1:31069039-31071539 GCF_019202785.1 Penaeus chinensis | reverse complement strand
CGCTAACATTACAACGCCTCCACGAATCTCGCCGAAAAGGAAGACACAGAATCCTTGTTTCGCAATTACCTCCCCCCCCCCCCTCACTGAACACGCGCTTCGTAACAAAAGGAATTCAGACAAGATGGTCCTTAAGCATAAAGCCCTTCCTCGCTGTGATCCTTATGTAGGGGACCTCCAGAAAGGCGAGTTCGTCAGCGTCTTGTCCTGAGGTCCTCTTGAATGTGTTATTCATAGGACGTTTCATAGTCGACGCATTGATTTCTTTGTCTAGCTATGAGAGTCCTTTCTGTACGGCGGAGTGAAGATCAAGGCTTCAAAGGAACGGTCGCCATACATTGTACTTTCAAAGAGCATACAATTAAACTTTCCTTTCTCAGCTTTGCATACGTGGGAGGTCGAGACGTTTCTGTGTTAGACAAGAAAAACATGGAAAACGAGAAAAATATTGTAATAATGTGAATGTACATTATAATATACTTAAACCATTCTGCAACAGTTAAAAGACTCAATACCACAGCCATTTTCCACACCTAAAAAGTTAACACGAACCAAGAACATTTGAACTCTGATCCGTAATAATATGTAAACAAAACGATATTTTAACCACAATATTAACAACAACCAGGGGCATTAAAGGAAGCCAGACGAAAAATTGTAGAAACATCTCAGGAAACTGTCTCCAGCCGCACTTACGGTCGCTGCCCCAACACCTCTTTGGAAACTTCGCCCGTAATTGGTGCGCCATTAACGGATGAAAATTCTCGTACCACCTCGATTCTACAATGAGGCCGGCGCGGTTGCATATTTATACGAAATTAATGAAAAACTGATGTGACGTACATTCTGAGAGTCTGTTTGGAATACATTTTCACCTTGAGTTAGGAAAGGACTTGGAAAATAATGATAATGACCAAACAACTGCACTGGAGTTTACTTTCCGATAATTCTATTTGCAAACCTTAACACTTTTTCCGCACATGAAGAAAGAATAAGTAGAATACGTTTTTCGGCTTTTCCGTCATTTGCAATCTTGTTTGTCTTTCCGCAAGGATAAACAAAGTGTAAATACAAATGTGCGTGTGTATGCTCACACACACACACATGTGTATGTATATATATATATGTACATACATATATATATGTATGTACATACATTTATTTATACATACATGTCTTTATATTTATATGCACACACATGTGTACATATATCTATCTGTGTGTGTATGTGTGCATATATGTGCATATATATTTATATATATGTATATATAAATATGTATCAACACGGAAGTGTTTTACCATTCATAAATATGTATATATATACATAGATATGTATATATCTATATCTATATCTATGTCTATCTATCTATTAATATATGGAATATCCCATGTATATAGGTAATTCAGCTTTATATATATTTATGATATTACTAAAATATGTATGCTAATGTTATTCTATTTATCTCTTGTTATATACTACAAAACTTGTATAGTTTTTATATATTGTCACATGCATATACTCCAACACACACATATACATGCATGTAAATATGTCCAATGCTTTACCTATTTATTCATCTCTCCTTGCCATACTAAAAATTCCAATGCTATGTTGTCACCTCGCTCCTCAGCGCAGCCGCACTCCATCATTGGTTGTCTGCCTTACACCCTAAGCTCGCTGGCTACCATACTCTTATAGGACTCTTCATTCGGGCCCCTACAATATATATATATGTGTGTGTGTGTGTGTGTGTGTGTGTGTGTGTGTGTGTGTGTGTGTGTGTGTGTGTGTGTGTGTGTGTGTGTGTGTGTGTGTGTGTCTGTGTGTGTGTGTGTGTGTGTGTGTGTGTGTGTGTGTGTGTGTGTGTGTGTGTGTGTCTGTCTGTGTGTGTGTGTGTGTGTGTGTATGTATGTATGCGTACTGTATCCTTTTCTATCGGAATGTGTGCTTTATCTGTATGTACACATATGCACACACACACACACACACACATACATACACAGACATACACAGACATACACACACACACACACACATTTACATATACATATACATATAAATGTATATATATATATAAGTATATATATAAGTATACATAAGTATATATATATTTTTTATATACATAGGATATTCCATATATATATTTTTTTTATATACATAGGATATTCCATATATATATATATTTACACACACACACACACACACACACACACACACACACACACACACACACACACACACACACATATATGTACATATGCATATATATATACATATATACATATACATATAATTACATATATATATGTGTGTATGTATATATATAAAGATATATATTTTGTTTTCTTTTCTTTTTTCTTTCTTTGTTTATTATTCGTGCCATCACCGATGTAGTGTTTGACGAACATCATGTAGTTACTAGGTCTTTATACAGGGGTGGCTGATCCTGCCCCAGGGGGAATAGATGTTGGTGGTTCTCAACTCACCATCATATCTACG
>NC_061826.1:31056539-31059039 GCF_019202785.1 Penaeus chinensis | reverse complement strand
ACACACATACACACACATATACATACACACACACACACAAACACACACACACACACACACACATACACACGCACACACACACACACACACACATACACACATTCATGCATGTGTCTATTTGTGTGTATTTATATTATTAACTGGAGTAAAGCAATAGTGTATAATTACTTTTGTATCCTTTGAAAACCGCAGTTCTCCAGATAACATTTGTCATTCTTTCCAACAATTCTTTATATATTCAAGACAAATTTGACTACTGCCCACAAAATATTGCCACTCTCCAAAACTGCTCAACTAGATAACCTACTAACAACAAAAGCAATGCGTGCAAAGTCAGTCCTACACTCACATTTTTATTTTTTTAATTCGCAGGTTCGATTATTTTGTAAGTGTAGAAAGGTTTAACTCTACTGCTCATCATGTAGTGGTTTATACATTAGGATGAATAGTCATATATTCATTCATTTTTTAACTGTATACCATTGCAATGATAATTAATATTATTAATGAAAAGGATGATAATAATGATAGTAAAAATATAAATGTTATAACAAAAAAGAATGTAATGGTAACAGAATAACGATAATGATAATGGTGATAGTGATAATCAATAATGATAATAATAATGGAAATAATGATAATACTAATAATAATGATATAACAATAATGATAATGATAATATAATGATGATAATGATAATATAATGATGATCATCATTATATTATCAATCTTTTATTTCTTTGTTCTAAAAAAGATAAAAGTGGCCTATAGGGTATCGGTTCTTAAACTGGATTTTGATGATAATGATGATGATGACAAAAAATATAATAATGATAATGATGATAATAATAATGATAATAATAATAATGATAATAATAATGATAACAATAATAATGATAATAATAATGATAAAAATTATGATGATAAACAACAACAGTAATTAATACTAATGACAAAATTTTAATATAATAATAGTATTAATGGTAATACTAGTAATAATAATATCAACGGCAGAAACAACAACAACAACACTAATAATTATCATATTAAAAATGATAAAAGTGTGATTATTGATAATAATAATTGTGCTGATAATGATATTAATGATAGTTATGATGATAGTAGTGATGATAATAGAAAATAAAACATGTAATAATAAGGATAATGATGATGATGATGATGACAATGATAAAATGATAATAATGATAATAATGATAACAATGATAATAATGGTAATAACGATTATAATGATAATAGTGATAGTAATGATGATGATTATAATAATAATAATAATGATACTAATACTACTAATACGAATGCAACGATAACTGCTACTGCTACTACTATTACGAATAATATGAATGTGATAATCATGATATAGAATTATAAATGACTTGTGAGAAAAATATAGATAATGATAATAATAATGATAATAATGATGATGATAAAAATAATGATGATAATATTAATAATAATAATAGTAATAACAACAATAATAATAATAATAATAATAATAATAATAATAATAGTGTAAATAATAATGAAAAGAATGATGATGATTATAGTGATAATGACAATAATAATAATGATGATAGCAATGATAATGATAATGATAATGATAAAGATAACAATAATAATAATAGTTAAAAGAATAACAACAACAATAATAATAATAATGATAATGATAATGATAATGATAATGATAATGATAATAATAATAATAGTAATAATAGTAATAATAATAATGATAATAATAATGACAACAATGTTAATAATGATAATAATAATAATATAAATAATAATAATAATGCTAGTAATAATAATGTTAATAATGATAATAATAAAAATGTTAATAATGATAATAATTATGGTTTTAATGATTACAGCAACAATAAAAACAATAACAACAGTAATAATAAAAATAATAATAATGATAATAATAATAATAATAGTTATAACAATAAGAAAAAGATGATAGTGGGAAAAAAGTAGTAGTAGTAATAGCAGCAGTAATGAAGAATACGAAGAAGATAAAAAAGGAAAAAGCGAAAAAGGAGAAAGATACGCAGAAAGGAAGAATACGCAGAAGATAAAAGAGGAAAAAGCGAAAAAGGAGAAAGATACACAGAAAGGAAGAATACGAAGAAGATAAAATAGGAAAAAGCGAAAAAAAGAGAAAGATAGGCAGAAAGGAAGAATACGCAGAACAAGATAAAAAAGGAAAAAGCGAAAAAGGAGAAAGATACGCAGAAAGGAAGAATACGCAGAAGAAGATAAAAGAGGAAAAAGCGAAAAAGGAGAAAGATACGCAGAAAGGAAGAATACGCAGAACAAGATAAAAGAGAGAGAGAGAGAGAGAAAAAAAAAAAAAGCAGAAAGATAGGCAAAAAGGAGGAGTCCATGTGGTAGCAGCGAGAGTGTGAAGGACGAAAGAGACAAACGATCTCGAGGAACAGGTTAGAGGTGAAGGACACAGAGGATGATAAATGACCTGTTACTT
>NC_061826.1:31034039-31041539 GCF_019202785.1 Penaeus chinensis | reverse complement strand
GTGCTAACTGCCCATTGAAGAAAAGTAAACAGTTCTGAAGCAATCCGTGCAGTCACTGAACACAATCGCACGGCGCCTTATCGTCAAAGCTCTCCGCAAGGGGGTATGTGGAGTTATAGCGCAACTGAAAGGCAATCCTATAACCATCAAAGGAGAGCGTATTGATAGTTATTGCCTAATTATACGAGTTGCCACCTAGCGTGTGTGATATCCAGCTGGCGGGTTCTCTGACATTGGCTGACTCTTCCACGTGCACTCAGGTCAGGTCAAATCATCGCTCAGTGCACCCAAAGAAATTCTTGGTAGTAATTCACACGGACAGAAAAGGTGAAGAAGACACACCACATACAGAAAAACTAGCCGTGAAAATAAGTGAGGTGTAATATTCACACACAGCTGAAGGTAACTCTCTGATATCGATTAAAACATTTATTTCATTAATATGTACATAGTTTCACATCACTCAACTGCTATGACAGTCTTGATGCCAGGTAAAAATGACCTAACACTGTCAGAATCTCTGAGTTGTGCACGTAGTGCGTAAGTGATGTATACATACATACATACATATATATGTGTATATCCATATGTATATGTACGTGTATATATATATATATATATATATATATATATATATATATATATGTATAGACCCAGTAGTTCGCAGTTCATTAATTTGGTACCATATGTTTAGTTGCGTAATTAAGGGTGTAAGTTGCTTGTGCAACAGCCTGTATAAAGTCATGACTGAAATGGGGAGATGAAAGCCAACTAGCAATCCGTTACTCCTTGGAGCTGCATAAGTAGTATAAAAAAGATAATTCTCTTCGCTCATAGCTACATATAGAATATAATAAACATTAAATTATCTTACTTTTTTGTTATAGGCACCGTGAGAGACCATAATATGAATGAAAGGTCGTGTAAGATTTAAGAGGCCTGAGAGTGAATTTACTTGTGTAAACTAAATGATTTAAATGACAATGAAATGAAAATGAAAATACAGTGTCAGTTAATATCACGAAAACGGGCAGTAACAAGCATTTAATAATTCAAGTCACTATAATCGACGGTAAGTCGAATGACAACAATTACAGTGAAAGGAAAAAATCACATTGTGAAAAAATGCAGTGGAAGACAGAAGATAAGCTTCTGCAGTTAATAACAAGATCGATTACTTTGAAGATCGATTACTCGAAACAAGAGCGATTACTTTGAAGGGATCAATTTGAAACAACTGTAACAAATAAATTACTTAAAAAGTGACATGTTCGTTAACGGGATTGTGAGAGATTTGACCTTACTAAGGTCGGTCAAAGAATACAATGATTAGTTGAAGATCATGTGACCAAGGTCAACAAAGGTCAAATCGTAAAAATACGAAGAGTAGTAAGGATTGCCAATCACTATGCAGACAAAATGCAACTAGAAAAACAAAAATAAGATTAAATAGAGTCTAAAGAATAATGGTAGTAATAGGAAGTAGGGATGTAACACTTGAGAAAAAGCAAAGGTATGAGAGGTTTTACATTTTGTAAAATTCATTGACCATAGGTTAGAGTTTGACCGTGTGACTTCACACACACACACACACACACACACACACACACACACACACACACACACACACACACACACACACACACACACACACACACACACACACCTACAGTACAGTGTTCGGGAGTGAGACAGTACGCGCGCATTGTGTGCTCTCAGCTAATGAGGAAACCCATCTTGATGTCCTTGGGCTCTCAGCCAATAGGAGGAATTGACGCAGGCACTCCTCAGTGCGATCTCTCTGAGGCAACAACATCTTTCTGTTTTCCCCCCCTTTTACCTCATTTCAATATTCAAGGAATCCTTGTAATTAAGTATAAGTTTTATGTTTTGTGATATGTATAAATCGGGTCAGAATAAGTGTTCTTTTCGTTTTAAATGTTCTTTTCATTGATGCAGTTGGTAAGAGGAACAATCCAAGATTGTATATGTTAAATGGAATATTTTTATGTGATATCTTGAATGGTAAAACACTCTACCGTGTCGATACTATTGTGGGTTTTTCTCCCACGTGATATCTTATTTATATTAGTGTGAAACATAACAGCAACGATGAAATGAGTTTCCAGTTGCAAAGCCCTGAATTCTGTTCATTTATTTTCTTGTCATTTCTACTGTTTTAGAACCTGTTAGATTAGAAAAGTTCATCAGTATTGTTTACTTTAACCATTATGTGACAAAACTGGCGACCTTGCCAAGATCCAGGTGTCGTGTATTGTACTAAATAAATCAACCATTTATGACAATTGTCTTTTCCACATCTGGCAAAAATGGCTTTTATCATTAGTGAGGATAATGTTAATTTTTTTTCCCTCAGCGCCATCTGTTGAGAAAGTTGAATCATTAGGAAAGCATGAACTAAAACTAGTGGCTAAGTTTCTCGAACTGGAATTTCCTGCTGATGTAAATAGATTTCCATCAGTTAATATCATTAAAAGTAAATTATTTGGTATAGACGATTTTTTTCAGGGAATTACACTGAAGAAACTGACCATGTCTAAATGTTTACAGCTTCACATGAATGCCTAAGTAATCCAAATGACTCTTGTGTGCTCCTAGAACTGGTGAAGATCCGTTTAGAGCGGCCCAAAGTTGAGTTGCGCCGGGAAGAGTTCAGAATAAAGCATAAAACACCCTATTGTGAGCAGGATATCACCAAGTATTTTGACCTTTTAAAAGAAGTTGCTCAGAGTTTGTGTTCCCCCAAAGACTATTGGCCTATATTGTTGAAGAGTGTATTGAAGGGTAAAGCTCAAGCTGTATATCCATCTATCCATGTTGAATTTGCCAGAGTTAAAGAAGTTTTGTTTAATCAGTGTCTCCGTGCTAAAGAAGTAAACTCAGACTTTTTCAAATTAAAGGAATTAATGTTGTTAGAGGCATTCGTCTGATGTGTTCCTAAAGAAGTTTCTCTGTACTTATTCGAACGGGGCATAGATAATATAGCTGTTGCTGCCATTATGGCTGATGAGTATGCATAAAGCTTATACTAATATATTTCCGGGATTTCAGAATAAGAGAGATGTTTTCTTGGAGAGATGTCTAAGCTACCTAATTTTTTACATTAATAATTGTGGGAAGACTGGGCATTGGGAGAAAGAGTGTTGGAAGGAGTCAAGAGAAACTAAGGCTAAGTCTGTAGCCTTGGCTTCCACGAAAGTAAGTTCAAGTAGTAAGTTTTCACCTGTAACTGTTTGTCCAGAAATATGAGTAAGGCTTCATCAGAGAAGTTAGATTTAAACAGTGGCGAAAGTGATGAGACTTTCTCAGGAACTCATGATGGTTTTATGCACCAAGGCACTGTCTCAGTTGAGGGCGGTGAAAAGAAATCTGTTATGATTTTTTCGGGATACTGATGGTTTAAAATCTCTCATGTTAAAGGGTTTGGTTGATTTTGAAAGCCAAGGGAAAATATTTCACTATAGGGTTTGGGGATCCAACTCTTACCCCTGTGAAAGTGTACCTTGAGTGTGAATTCTTTGAGGGTTAATGTGTGTGGGAGTTTTGGATTATCTGCTTATGTATGGAGTTGATTTTCTGCTGGGAAATGATATAGCAGGTATTGTCTAAGAAACCTGTAGCTGTGGAAGCAACTAGACAGTTGGTTAGGGGAATACACAATGTGTTCCATGCATGTGATGTGAAAAAATCTATGTCTATCAATGTTGAAGTATCCCAGACTGAGGATGTACTTATCCTGTCACCACTGCCGATGCTGTAACCTAGCTGATACTTTCTTTCCCACCAATAGTTCTGTAGACGAAGTAGCATTAGTTAATCAGACTGCATTTTTGTCTAAAGGGTTAATTGAAATGCAGCATGCTGACCCTAAATTGCAAAGCTTACCTGAGACTGCTGTGACTGAGAATAAGCGGGATGAGTATCAATGTGTAAGTAGAGACCGCATTCTTCCCCAACAACTGACAGTCAGTGGGTGTCAGTACACCAGGTAGTAGTTCCAACTATTTATAGGCAGGATATAATGAAACTTGGTCATGACTCTACCTTTGCAGGACATTTAGGAGTTAGGAAGACCTTAGACCCTATTTGACATAACTCTTACTGGCCCACGATTCGGCAAGATGTCTTCTGTTATTATAGGACATGCCACACATGTTGCTCCATTAATTCCTATTCCTCCTTTCAATGCTCCATTCTCTAGGGTGGTTATTGATATTTAACCTGAGACAGCAACCGGATACTATTATATTCTTACTATTATGGACATGGCTCCTAGATATCGGAAGGGCTATCCCTCTCAGAAATACCTCAGCTAAAACAGTAGTAAGAGAGTTGTTACAGTTTTTCACAAGGTTTGGCTTACCTAAAGTGCAGTTTGATCAGGGATCAAATTTAATATCCAAAGTTTTCAGGCAGTCTCTCGTAGAACTAGGTATTAAGCAGATTACTTCCACTGCTTACCATCCTCAGGGTCAAGGTGCCATAGAACATAAAGACCAAACTCTTAAAACTATGATTACCAAATTCCCTTCTAGGGAAACGGCTTACGAATTCTTGGGATTTTCTCCATTTGAATTAATGTTTACCCACGAAGAGAGGTGACCATTAAAGATACTAAAGGAAGAGTGGCTTGGTTTAGATAAGAATGTAGGACCTTTATCTTATGTTAGTGACTTTAAAGCTTCACCATAGTTGGAAAATTGCCAAAGATAACTTCGTTTCTTCCCAAAAGAAAATGAAAAAAAAAAATATGAGAAGAGAGCAAGAATGAGGGTGTTTCATCTGGGTGATTAGGTGTTGGTTTTGCTTCCCACATATGGTCAACCCTACAGGCAAAATTTAGTGGTCCATGTATGGTAGAACAGTTGAGTGATATTAATTATGTTATCTCCACTCCAGATAGGAGAAAGTCCAGTCGATTGTGTCACATACATATGCTGAAACCATACTACCAGAGATATTCACTAGAGGCTACAGTGTATGTGGTAGCTCTCCCACCCACAGAAGATGAAAATGATACTTCCCCCCTGACGTTGGATGTGACTGGGACCTGGGAAGAGAACGCTGATGCATGGACCAAAGCAGTGTTGCCACTTTAGTCTGGAATGCTACCCATAAAAAAGTTGCATTTTACCCACAAAAATCCCACAATTTTTTAGGAAATACCCACAAATCTACCCACAAATGTTCGTAATTTTTATAGCAACTATTTTTCATGGTGGTTAATATAATCAACAGAATAAATGTGCACATGTATTTACACGATTATTTCTACATCATTTTATAACAAAATTGTAGTTAAAAAATAATAAAAAAAAAAATTCCTTCAGAAACAGCAGCCAGAAGTAGTTAGTTTAGCGGAAAGAAGAATTTTAACTAATAAGGCTTCAACTGGCTTGAGCGATCATTCACTAGTTTTAGTCCGTGTCTATGGAAATTATATCATCATTAGCCTCTTCAGCACTATCTTTAGCTCCAAAGTTTCTAATAATTTCATTGGAAGGTACAAAAGTTGAGCAGTTCAGTGACTGCAGTTTCAGTCCATAGCGAATTTGCAATATGGCTTCAACTGATCTTACACTTAGCCTATTCCTTAATTTTGAATGAACTACGTTCATTTGTGAAAAGATTCTCTCAATGCTCGCATTTGAGTAAGGCAAGGACAGTAGTGAGAGTGCAAGTGATGATAAATTTGGAAACTTTTTTACACCTGAGCTCATTGTGTATTCATTTACCTCAGCCCAGAAACTAACAGTATCATTAAGGCATTCTTTGGGCCATTGCACAAAGCTGACATTTTCCCATTCATTCTCCAAACTATCCATATCTGCAAATGTTGATTTATATCTGCAGGCAACAGGCACAATAGACCGTTTGCACTGGGAAGTAACGTTAGAGGGATGAAAGTTCTTTAACATCAGGAGAATGTCAACATTGTCTGGAAGGCGCCTCTGTACTTCAGTTAAGAGTTCTAACATGAAACGGGATAACAAACCACTCTTGCATGCACGGGTCCCGGACGCTTCCTATTTTTCTTGACAGAGCGTACGACAGGATACAATAATAATAATAATAATGTAATCGTAGATTAATATATTCAGCATAAAAGTCCTAAAACTACCCACACATACAATGAACACCCATAAATTTTACCCACAAATAGACTTAAAATCGCCTCACCCACAAAGGCACCCACAATTATCCTGCTTACCCACAGATTTGTGGGTAAAAACCCACAAAACGGCAACACTGGACCAAAGTATCAGATAAGCTCACCCATCTAACTGAGGATTGGAGATAAAAAATTGTCTCACTTTTGTCTCGGTATCAGGATATATTCCGGGATACACCAGGACAGACAGCATAAATGGTAAACCCACATCGCCTTGCCCCTCTTCAACAAGAATTTAATTATATGATAGACTATGGATTAATCGAAGCTTGTCAAAGTGAATGGTTTTCACCTGTAATGCTAGAGCCCAAGTCTTGTGGTAGATATAAATTTTGTATTGATTTCAGAAAAGTAATTGCTCTAACGAAGACAGATAGATACCTGCTACCAAGAGTGGATGAGTGCATCGACAAAGTGGAAAGTTCTAACTACATCAGCAAGATTGTTATGCAAAAGAGATATTGGCAAATTCCTTAACTGACTGAACTCAAGGCATTTTATGTTTTGTTACTTTGGGTCAAACTTATAAGTGCTAAGTAATGCCCTATGGTATGAAAAATGCCCCTGCTACTTTACAATGATTAATGAACACAATTAATGCAGGAATCAAAGGTTGTGTAATTTATATTGGTGATGTGATGATATACAGTGATTCTTGGGAAGAACATATCTCTCAGATTAAGGAACTCCTGGAAAGAATCTCCAGTGCTAATCTTGTAAACCTTGAAAAGTGTGAATTTGTTAAAGCACAGGTACAGTATCAGGTATGTTCTTGGACAAGGTTCAGTAGCCCCATCACAAGCAAAAGTTGAATCTATATACAACTGTCCCAGACCTCAGAACAGAAAAGAATTAAAAAGATGCTTAGGTATGACAGGATACAATCAAATGTTTATTTTAAATTTTACAGAGGTAGTTCTTCTCCTCACTGATTTGTTAAAGAAAGGTATTAATTTTGAGTAGAGTAAAGAATGTAAACTGACTTTTGATCAGGTTAAAGCTATTTTACCCTGTGTTGCAAACCCCCTATTTTCAGCCCTACAAACTGGCTGTAGATGCAAATAATGTTGGTGCTGCTGCAATCTTTTAAGAATTATTACCGCTCATACTTGGTCTTCAAAATTTTGCTGTTAACCTTAACCCTTCTGGCCATGCAATTACTGTGTATACTGATCACCATCCTCTCAAATATTTGAACAAGTTCAGGGACAGGAACCAGCCATTAACTAGATGAAGTTTCACCTTAATATCATTCATATAAGAGAGAGG
Source organism: Penaeus chinensis (assembly GCF_019202785.1). Lineage (NCBI taxonomy): Eukaryota > Metazoa > Arthropoda > Malacostraca > Decapoda > Penaeidae > Penaeus > Penaeus chinensis. The sequence goes on along the minus strand of NC_061826.1, from coordinate 31,034,077 downwards.
GATAATGTGATAGCAGATTGCTTGTCACGATTTTAAGA
>NC_061826.1:31026539-31031539 GCF_019202785.1 Penaeus chinensis | reverse complement strand
TGCTATAATGCAAAGTTTTCTGAATTTTACTGGTGTGTATTCAATTTTGCGACGCTGTTGGGAGAATATTATACAAACATGAATTCCAGCATCCTATCCTAAACTGAAATAAAATAACCATTAATCCTATATGGAAAGAAACAGAGCCAAACAGAGAGTAAGATAGTAAGGCAAATATGCCTGCAAGCAGTCAGGCAGATAGAGAAGCTGATAAGTAAGCAGACATATTGGCTGACATGCATGCATGGAAGCAATCAGACAGGTGGGTAGACAGGCAGGCTGGCCGACAGGCAGGCAGGCAGGCAGGCAGGCAGACAAAGTAACAGACAAACAGAAAGGCAGACAGAAACAGACAAACAGACAGCCACACACACACACACACACACACACACACACACACACACACACACACACACACACACACACACACACACACACACACACACACATGCATGTACGCATGTCCATTGCTTTACCATTCATTCATCTTTTCCTCCAATACTTGACTCAAAGCTTACGTGGGTGCCTCACATCAAACAGTTAAAGGTGAAAACTACAAAAGCACTTAGTATCTTGCGGGTTCTTTCTCACCTGTCTTAGGATGCAGATCGCACAATGCTTTAGCGGCTTTACCGAGCACTTATTTGTAGCACACTTGACAATGGATGTGAGGCTTATTCATCTGCGGCTCTCACTGTTCTCCGGATGTTGAACTCAGTTCATAATGGAGCTCTCAGAATCTGTACAAGGGCTTTCAGGTGTGTAGACCCTGTATGATGAGAGTGGAGAACTCCCTCTTTCATGGCACCGGGACTTCATGAACCCTGATTTCCTATGCGAGAATACAAAGGATTCCGGGATCTCCTACATCCAGATTGGTTTTCAACACCTTTGAGGACAGCCGATCTTATGGTAGGACGAGAAGGAATCGTGTGGAAGATCTCTATTTTAATATCTTCAAGGTTCTAGCTGTTGGATCTCCCCAGCCCCCCTCTTGGACCAATCTCGTCAAGCTGGATTTGGTCAGAATAGTCTGGAAATGGTGTAGGCTTTGCAGCAGTGAGCAGACAGCCTCGATCTTCACTGCAGAGTTACATGCCACCCTTGAAGCAGTCAAGATGACTAAAGACCTTAGGAAGCATTCTTTTGTACTTTAATGCGACTCTTACAGGCAATCAAGAGGTTAACAACATCACATCCAGTGGTGAGAGAGATTCAAAATTGGCTTGCACTGATGTCAGCACGAAGAAGGTAACTGTATGTTGGGTGCCAGCGCATGTTGGTATCAGTGGGAATGAGCTTGGGAGTGATGCTCGTTTCCCTCTCCCACACACCAACTTGAAACCCAGCATCAGGAGTTGGCTTCGTGATAAATGGAGAGAGCAATGGAGACACACCTCTAGAAACAAACTGCGAGAGATTAGGACGAGATTATGGCGTAGAAACACAAAGAAAGGTATGGGAGGGCGGGGAAAGAAAGAAAATGAAGAAAAAAAAATGATGAATACAAATGCAGACTTATAAGTAGATGGATATAAAGATAAACAAATATAAACATATAAAGGAGAAGGAGAGAGCAAAGAAAGAGAAACCGAATATTTTTCACTGGCAGAGCTGGTGAATTCCATGTTATGCAAATATCGAATAGTCGGAATAAGATTTCTTTTATATCGAAATTTAACCTTATTTACATATTGGGTACGTGATACACGTTCGCATCCATTTTTTAAGTCGATACTCATTTGGGCCTCAGTCCATATCTACGAGGACTCATGAATGCAGTTCCAATAAGCAAACTCTTGTGCCAAGGATATATGCAGATACATTTTTTTTTCGGCCTTTGAAGATGTAGATTCAAAGGGAGATAACTTTAAGGCAATGAATTCCGGTCTGATGAAGGGAATGGCGCTGGATCAGTGGAAGGGGATGGGATGCACAGTGACGGCCATTCTTCATGATGTATATTGACACGTACACACACATGTATGCATATATAAATATAATTAAATAAATATATATATATATATATAAATATAAATCTATCTATCTATCTATCTATCTATCTATCTATATATATATATATGTTCACACACACACACACACACACACACACACACACACACACACACACATATACACACACACACACACACACACATATATATATGCATATATATATATATATATATGTTATATAAATGGATATGAATATATATATATATATATATATATATATATAAATATATGTATATATATATTTGTGTATAAATATATATATATATATATATATATATATATATATATATATATATATATATGTGTGTGTGTGTGTGTGTGTGTGTGTCTGTGTATGCACACACAAACGTACGCACGCACGCATGCACACACACACACACACACACACCCATACACACACACACACACACACACACACACACGCACGCACGCACGCACGCACGCACACATACACACACACACACGCACGCATGCACCAACGCACGCACGCACGCTCACACACACACACACACAAACACACACACACACACACACGCACACACACGCACACGCGCACGCACACACACACACACACACACACACACACACACACACACACACACACACGGCACATACACACACACAATTATAAACATATATATATATACATATATAAATTATATACATACATACATACATGTATGTATATATATGTGTGTGTGTATATATATATATATATATATATATATATATATATATATATATATATATATAAATATCGTATCGTGTTTTTTTCATTAAAAAAATATATATTCTACTAAATTATTGCTGCCAATTTATCATGATCAGTTTTAATCAAATGATAATGATATTACCTCGGGATCACAACCACCACCCGGGATTTTAGATTTTAAGGAAACCCAATTTTGACTTAGGTAATTTTAATTTACGTAGCATGTCTTATGAGGTTGACAAGACTTGTGAGGTTGACTGAATTTATTCCTTGATGAGATGTGCAAAAGACACAACAGTTTTAACCAATTTTATTGTATCCTTTAATCATATAAAATAGACAAGTGGCATATCACAGTGTAATTCTTAGTAATAAACCTTATAAAGAAAACAAGGAAGATCATCTGTGATTAACTGAATATAAGTCTAAGGTTAATTCTAACCCTCCTGTCTCCTACTAATTATAACTCAATAATCATGACGATAAATAAAATCATGGAATCGAGGTAGTAACTGCCACTCCCATGTATTTCCATTTAATTTCACTTGGTGGAATAAAAAATCAATCCTACACTGCCTTCACGATTTTCCTTTCCTACGCTTTACCCTGATCTATTGTTCATTTTCTAATTAATTATCTGAAACGATCGAAATTGTCTCCTTTGCCTAATTTGTTGTATACACACCAAAATTGAAAATAAAAAGAAAAAAATAAGAAAGAAGAAAGATATTGGGGCTGAGATAATCATAGTGTGTTGTTCTACCACGAATTTTTCCCCAACTTCTTTCTGTGTGTCTGCATACGAGATGAAAGCAAGACATGATGATAAACTGCTTGCTACTTCCCCCTCATTGAATTATGAACATTTAAACAAATAAACATTCCACAGATAATCTCTATAATTCACTCTCTTGTTTATGTCATTAAAGTTTACTATATCGGTGTGCCTTTAAAATAAGAATTATGTAAATAAAGATATCTGTAGGGTTAAGCAATTTTACATGGTCCTTACACCTTTACAATTTAAATCTATGCACCTTTAACACAACCGTCACATATGGCAAAAATACATGCCATGCCCACAGTAATATAAGATTATTTATTGTATTTACACATAGATGGCTCTACAAGTCTTTAGTCAAAAGGAGTCAGTTATTAGTCCTACCTATCTCACTTGTTTACCCTTTTCCTCGGCTTTTGGAAAGGGTCTTTTGCATTATTTCATTGTCTTACATGTTATCGAGATTTTAACAACAATTTAATAATCATAACATCAAATAACACTAAAAACAGTATCGATATTAAGTGTATTAAAAAGAAAAACACATTTTCCCGCAAGTTTACGGAATGGGGAAATCAGAATCGGTCACTAAGTGCCTATTGCTGGCTGAGCACATATGGAACCATCTGTATGTAACAAAATCCACAAAAAAACTACAGGTGACAGAACAAAAATCTAGGGTGTTTGAGTTAAAATGTCGAATCAATATGGATCTTGACATGGGTCCCCCCCTTTGGAAAATATTAATATAGTGAAATTTGAAATCAATATCAATACTCTGGTGGATTATGGGACTCTATTGATATTAGATACATAGAAAATATATTACACAAGACTCAAAACTGACTGAAAAAGATAACACATATATGAAACAAGTTGAAACACAAAATCAATAAATATGTCAACTATACAGAAATATAATTTGGCAATAGACACTTTGTGGCACATTTGGTAATGACACTGGCTCATTTCAGAGAGCGACCCAAACAATATTCACTAATTCTAACCTTGCTTATTACTTCTGATAAACTTCCAGCAAAAAAGAAAAAGAAAAAAATGCATAGATTTGTGGCCACATCAATTTATTATCAATCTCTTTTTCTGCGATCACATTTTCAACAAACTATTTTCCATTTAATTTTGAATATCACTTCTCTACCACATCATTTGTCCCTTTGGACCCGTAAACAATAACCAATGTTAGCTACATTGGTTCCCTTGCCATTTTTTTGTCTATACAATCTGATGACTACGCCATTGGTAGTGATTCTCGTCAGCCCACCCATTCTTGGTAGGCTTGATCGTTAACTCCTGAACACTGACCCAGCTCAGAAGATTACTGGTCCAACTATCTGAAAATGCCCTCTGACCGCCTTTTCTGCCTATTCCCCAAGAGCGAGTCTTCCTCAACTGTTTTGTTCATGTTAATGCCCATGCTTATACATTGATCTGCACCCCTTGGTGCTTCACAGATGTGCAGCACCAAGCGTC
>NC_061826.1:30961539-30964039 GCF_019202785.1 Penaeus chinensis | reverse complement strand
ATCATTATTATTGTTTTAATTATTGTTATAATTATTATAATTTTCATCATCACCATCATCATCATTATCATTGTTATCATCCTTATTATTATTATTATTATTATTATTATTATTATTATTATCATTATTATTATTATAATTGTTATTATTAATTATATTATTATTATCATTATTATTATTATTGTTATTATTATCATTATTATTAACATTATTATTATTATTATTATTATTACTATCATTATTATTATATTTATTATTATTATAATTGTTATTGTTATCATTGTTGTTATTGCTGTTGTTGTTATTATTTTTTATAATTATCATTACCTTTTTTAATATCATTATGATATTATTATCAGTATCATCATTATCATTATTATTATCACCATCATTATTATCATCATTATCGGTAGTGTCATTTTTCCTGCTGTTGATGTTTTAAATTCTCTTTAATTATCATTATCATCAAATATTACATTTATTACAACAGATATTATTTAATAAGTTTGGCATTGTCATCATCACATGCTCACTCCTTTTCATCGACATTATTTTAATTATCATCACCATTATTACTATATATTGTCTTTGATATTTCATTGATATCATTATCACTGGATATGTTGCTATTGTTCTTATTATCTTCACCACTTAAGTAAGTTTGAGTCTTGCATTATGCATTTCGTCATTAGGAGATATGCCATCACCTGGCGGTCGCGTGCTTCATATCACCTGTTTCATTTGCATGAGTCGAGAAGATGCTGATGACGTGTTGTGGATGTATTTGTATACAAGCGTGTTTATATATGTATGTATGTATGTATGTATGTATGTATGTATGTATGTATGTATGTATGTATGTATGTATGTATGTATGTATGTATGTATATGTGTGTATACACAGACACATATACAAACATACCAATATCTATCTATCTATTTATCTATCTATGAGCCTGCATGTTTATTTCACATATCAAATATATCTAGTCATCTTGATTCATATATGCTTTTGCATAAGATTTGAGAATCATTGCTGGATCAGTAACATAGGTTTGACTTTCATGGTTACTGAATTCATATAATTTTTCCATCTATAAATAGAAGCTCGCATGCAATCCACTTTGCAGGTGCAATTTCCCGCTCGCCAGCAGAAACTCTCATATTTCTATGTCTCCTTTTTGCATTTGTCTCGAAATCCGACCGTGGATGTCTGCGTCATATCTTTTATATTGTTTCTCATTCACATCATATTCATATTCTCATCATCCACATCGTTTCTCTCATAATCTCCTTCACATCACATCTATGTCACATCCTTATATTTTTTTTTTAAATTCACATCAAGGGATATTCTTGACTCTGTTCGTTGCAGAGCGCAGGTAATACAATCACCTTTTTATTTACTGTCATTCGCTTTATTTTTTCCCATTAATATCATACTATTATCTTATTCGAAAGCGAAATGACATTCGTTGCTGGAAACCTGATGTTGACAGCTTCGTTTGTAAGTGTCTAGTAACACGGAAACCTATTTTAATGTCGTAATCGGATCTGGTGTAACAAGAGAAGGATTTCAATGAAAAAGATGTCATCAGGACTCACACAATGATGTTATACTGGGATATATACTAATCTATTTATGTATATGAATACAGTTATGTGTGTATGTGTTCATGTGTATATACATATAGTTTCATTCATGTTTATATTGGTATGTATCTCTATATATGTGTGTGTGTGTGTGTGTGTGTGTATGAGTGTATATGTGAATATAGACAGAAAGACAGAAAAGACACACGAGCACACACACAGGCAAGCAAAAGCAACTTGAACTAGAAACTTTAATACCTAGGAAACAAAATTTACAAGAACAAGTTTCTCTCTCGCTCTCTATCTATCTATTTATCTCTCTCTCTCTCCCTCTCTCTCTCTCTCTCTCTCTCTCTCTCTCTCTCTCTCTCTCTCTCTCTCCCTCTCATTCTTTCCCTCCCTCTCGCTTTCTGTCTCTTTCTTCCTCCCCCCTCTCTTACTAACTACCTATCTCGCCCTGCCCCCCCCCCCTCTTTCTCTTTCTCTCTCTCTCTTTCCCTCTCTCTCTCTCTCTCTCTCTCTCTCTCTCTCTCTCTCTCTCTCTCTTTTCTCCAGGATAACAGAGCAGAGATTGATGCCAACGTCTATCAGCGTCGAGCCGCGTCTTTAGTTTTCTTCAAAGGAGGCAGAGGAGAGAACTGTTTACCAATTGATAATTCATGTTGCTGATATCTAACTAAGGCAAAGTAAAAGAAAGAGCTTCGTTTTTCGTATGTTTTTATCTTTAAGTGATTACCGATGTTGTTTGAACTGCAACTGAATATTCTAGGCCTATTTTTTGCCACAAAGGGGTGAGTCTACCTTTAGATAGGTACGGAAAGTAGAAATAAGAATAAAACGAAAAAAGAGAAAAAAGGACTAAAAAAGACATTCATGTAATATTCACCATCTTTATTTACAATGCACG
>NC_061826.1:30941539-30944039 GCF_019202785.1 Penaeus chinensis | reverse complement strand
TGGTAGTATTGGCATTAGTATTAGTGGTGGTAGTAGTAATAGTAGTAATAGTATTCGTAGTAGTATTTGTAGTAGTTGTAGTGGTAATTGTGGTAGTAGTAGTAGTAGAATTATCATTATTATTATTATAATTATTATTATTTTTATTATTATTATTATTATTATTATTATTATTATTATTATTATTATTATTATTATTATTATTATTATTATTATTATTATTATGATTATTATTATTATTAATATTATTATTATTATTAGCTGTAGTTGTAGTTGTAGTTGTAGTTGCAGTTGTAGTAGTTGTAGCAGTAGTTATGGTGATGGTGATGCTGCTGATAATAATGAATAAATAAGGCACTATGTCAGTAATACGTTCTAATGTAAGAATTAAAAGTGAAAAGAACAGGCCCATGTTCTCTGCCATAGCTTCTCTCTCGGCCAGATTCCGACACGGATCAAGCATAACCAAGTACGATGGATGGCAGGGGAGGCCGTTCTACAGGAGAGTACTCCATCATATTCATGACTTAATGTATTAGACAGAATATTCTCTATAGTCCATAAGATGAACGATGCAGCATATCCAAGCTAGATTTCACGCAGCAATCTGGGACAGTGATTCATTTGTGTGATCAAGTGGCACGTGGATGCCAAACTCTTTGTTCGGTGAGAGCGTATATTCTCTGAGCTATGTTATTTGATGAGATTAAATCAAATATGCATTGCTGTAGATATTTTAGCATATATCCCGGTTTAATTATTCCTCTCTCTTGAAATCAGGTCGTGAGGTTAATGACATCAATGAAGCTCAGACAATCTTGCTTTTCGCGTCTGACACGTGTAACACTATGTGCACAACATTGGCTTCTGGATTGCTTCATTATTTATAACTAGGAGTCGAGCGTAAAGGTCTTTAGCATCATATTTTCCTGCACACTTCCGAAGTGTTGATGATAGAAGTGAGGATGAAAATTATAATAATGATACTGTGGGTGGATATGCACCGTAATGTTGAAAACATAATATCACCACTTCTTCTTTAAGTAACAGGAATCTACATCATAGTCTACCCTCAATAAAACGCCAAGAGCACATGGAGGAGACAAGCATATTAATCTTCGCTCTGAGAATCCTGCACACTTTTACGACGACCATCAATAGCCCCTGGCATGCCTCATAAAATGAAGGATGAGATGGAAATTTTCATAAAATGAAAATATATAACGTAGTATATGAGTAGTACCGCTGTATTGGGCAGAACCTTTGGCTGCTCGTATGAAGACGGCATTAAAAATGGTTCCTTGGATAGCCTGAATTTGACTGAGGGATTTGCTGTGTAAATAGCCATTAGGAACGCAATGTACATTTCTGTAATGAGAGAGATATGCAGAATGGAAGAGGATTACGTTAAGGGATGTAATGTGTAACGAGGAATGTTAAAATTGGTCGAGGGAACGAGATGGGGAGGAAGCCTGGAGTGGAGCGTCATGAGAATATGCCTCATTTTCGTGTAGTTTTTTTCTATGAGGAAAACATGGAAATGAGGCTCTCTTACTCTGAGAACTTGATAGTGGATCTAGGAATGGGTATTACTGAATAAAGTAATACAGTAATCCTGCACACCTAAGGAAATACTTGAATATAATATCTCTTGTAAATCATGCTAGGACAATAACGCATTTGTATTGACCCCATTTCTGGTCTGAAAACCCTACTCTCGTGTTATAACAACATACAGCCAGTATTACCACGTCGCTGTCGTTCCCATGAGGATGCCACATTTTCAAGTGCTGTTAAGAGCCATATCAGTGCCAATATTCCATTGCGAATGCTGAAATGTTTTATGGATTCAAAACCATTTCAAAATGAAGCCAACAAGTAAAATCAATTTGTAGTTACAATAATGCAGCGAACAACAACGCTATTTCACAAACTTGACAACTGCACCTAAACAATGCTTACCACTTGCAGTATAATTAGTGAAACGGTAAAGGTATTTGATTATGAGAAAGTCAAATGAATTTTGTTTAACATTACGGTAGACATGTAGTGCAACGAGTCAAACCTCAGTTATTGGAAAAAGTATTATTATCAGTTTTCTGGAAGCAACTATGTATTGAGTTCATACTTATTTATAAGTTTATATAAACCACGTAATAGACAATAAAAGTGTACGAACGCAGAAGCACAAGATAGGAAAACCAACATATAGCACTGTAAAAAGTCTATCTATTTATCTTTATATCTATCTATATATATGTGTGTGTGTGTGTGTGTGTGTGTGTGTGTGTGTGTGTGTGTGTGTGCATATATATAAGTATATATACATATATATACAAGTATACACACACACACACACACACACACACACACACACACACACACACACACACACACACACACACACACACACACACACACACACATTCACACACAGACACACACACACACACACACACACACACATTATGTTTGAGTGGGTGTGTTTATATGTATATAA
>NC_061826.1:30916539-30929039 GCF_019202785.1 Penaeus chinensis | reverse complement strand
AATTTCATCTGATACATTGGAAGATATACTCGTATTATATCTTAAATTTACTATGTAAATCTGCCGTAAACAAAAACTCAGTGTTATGTAAACACAGTGGCAAAAGCATATCGACGTATTATTTTTGAATGATGTATGATTTATATTTCTATATTACCATTTACAATTACAGTAGTTACAGACTACTGTACTGTGTCAAATATATGTAAAACTGTAATCATGATTACCCACGCCTGAGCAGATAGCCAGGGTGGTAAATAAACTTACTTAAATTTAGACAAAAGTGCAGGAAATATTGCAAATGACGTCAGGATAAATGTGTATCGTGCAAAAGAACGAGGTATGTGGATTCCATCGCATGTTGGAATCCCTAGGCATGATTATGCTGATCGCCTAGCAAAATTAGCATCTGGCAAGCAAAGTGTGGATATAGATGTTGAAGTACCTCTTGCTAGGATTTTACACTTCATTAAAATTTCCTTCAAAGATAACTTGACTGAGTTTATTAATTCTCAACGCCAAAAAGCACCAGCATAAAACACTATGACCAATTCACGCAAGATTTATTCATCTATGGTTTATGTAAAACAAGAACAAGTCTGTGATATTGTGACCGCAAGAATCAGCTTTGAATGCAGATTGTACTATCAGGTCAGCACAGTTGTATCTAAGATACTAAGTGTAAACTGCGTAATGAAGAATATAAGCAAACCACCTAGCATGAGGTATGAACTATTTCATATCATCTGATGTCTTAGAAGAGATACTTATGTTGCATCCTAAATTTGAAATGTAGTATCACATGACCACATATCAAATGTAGCAATGCCTTTCCACGCCCAAGCTGTACGCCGGCGTGGTAGATGAGTAGATAAAGGACTGTGTAATTGTTGTTTTCCTTTAACTGATATAGTGCAGATCACAGTAATGTTATAGTCTAAATTTCCATGTAAGGCTATGTTTTTACTGCTATGATCATGTATTAAATGTACCACAGCTTGCCCACGGTGGTAAATAAAGGACTAAACTAAAATTTGGCTACAATGAAGTACGTAGAATTACTTTTTTCATATCATCTAATGTTTTAGACGATATATTCATGTTGTATCCTGAATTTGAAACGTAAAACCACAATATGATCATATATCAAGTGTAACAATGCCTTCACACGTCCAAGCAGAATGCTGAAATGGTAAATAGGTAGATGAAAGACTAATTATTAATTATGTTATGGCCGAAATGTTTAATGTAATACCCTTATATAATGCTATGGGTATGCATCAGGTATCAACGCTTGTCCACGGGTGTGCTGTTAGCCAGGGTGGCAAATAAAAAACTAAGGTTACCACGACGGCAGATGATGTGATATTAAGGCAGTGATAGTGTATAAAAAAATATGAGCTCCATGCGGTTTGAGATTGTGCAATATACATTATATATCACATAACAACCAACTGTAAATAGGGAAGTACCTATAATTTCGTTAATCGGTGCATATCGTCACCGTACAGAAGGGAGCGAAGGCTAAGTAAACATGCTTAACACAGGGCAGAATAAAAGAAAACAAAACATATGCTTAAGATTAAACTAACGTTTCTCTTTGATTTTACATTGGTATAGCATTCCACCGAAACGCATACTCTGAAGTCCCTGGCTACAAGACGCATATTTGAAGCTTGTTTGAAGTTCCTTTCATTGCAAATTGCGATAGATGTAATTACACTTTTGGTGCGGAAATGCCAGTTATAAAGTATGATATCCGGTTTCTAAAAGATCGTTCTTGCGCGACCTCCCTACCCACACCAGTATCTATAGTGACCCAAATATAATGATGAAAATAGTATCTTTAGGACGTAGTTTGACATTAACTACCTTTATCGTTTTACAGATCGACTGAGAGATGCTATGTCATATTCAGCTATTATACACGAAGAAATAAAAACATAAAAAATATCAACATGCTTACAAACAATAGACGAAACGACAGACAAAAGCTCGATAAAAAATATGTGTACTTGTTTGTGAGTATTAAGGAGAAAGAAAAATGCAAATGCATAGATTTATTGACTTGATAAATATTTTTAACCGAGGAGAGAGCTGCCAACATGAGCTAAGATTAAAAGTTATTGTTGCTGTTATCCTTATTATTGTATCACCATCAGCACCATCATCATTAAATATCACTCCTTGCAATGATAAAATTGCCTAGAGCCTGCAAAACGTTAGAGACCGCTGGGTCAGTGGGATATTTTCATATACGATCATGTGCGCACATAGTCAATTTTCGATAAATTTTATATCTCCTAATTCATTTTCATTATACTCCTGTAATAATATATTGCATGCAACTAATCGGCGTTGATGTGCAGAGAAATTGGTTTACACAATGTAATATCATTAGAAAAATGTATGGGACTATTTTTTTTTTTTTTTCGTTACAAAAAATGCGTTCTGTGGGTCTGTGAAATCAAGGTTGGATTCAATGAAGTTCGGTTGACTAAAAATATCCAGCTTTCCATCCTTCTTTTACTTTACTGGAAACAGAAAACGTGCCGTAATACTAATACCGTTGCAACGCTGCTACACACGTATTGCCATTGAAAAAATGTCGTGCCAGTTGGAACCGGTATATGCAGATATAAATGGATTTTGTAAAGACTATAAAATTACCTATGTTAAGTTTATGTAGTTTCACATAGAGGCTAAGCATAACTTAAAAGTTTTAACAGGGTTTCATAACCTCTAATGGCTGAAAAACTAATCATCACCAACAGTCCTGTAAGTTGCTGTCGCGAAAATACACTTGGCAAGACGGGAGTTATTTTGGTCAGGCCGACAGGTTGAATATTATAATTATTTTAAATACAACTAATGTACTTGAATGCATAACAATAATGATAATGATAATAATAATATTAATAATAATAATAATGATAATAATAATAATGGTAATAATAATGATAATAATAATAATAATTATAATGATAATAATAATAATAATAATAATAATAATAATAATGATAATAATGATGGTGATGACAGTAATGATAGTAATGATGATAATGATAACAAAAAGGATGATTATTATGATAATTAAAAAATGATAAAGATAATTATGATGATGGTAATAACAATAATAATAAAAATAATAATGAAAATAATAATACTAATAGTAATAATGATAATAATAATAATAATAATAATAATAATAATAATAATTGTTATTATTATTATAACAGCAACAGTAGTTTTAGTAGTACCAATAGTAATGATAATAATAATAATAATAATAATAATAATAATAATAATGATAATAATAATGATAATAATAATAATAATAATAATAATAATAATAATGATAATGTTAATAATAACGATATTGAAAGTGATAATAAGAATGATAATAATGTTAATAAAAACAATACTACTATTGATTATAATCGTAATCTTAATTATGCTAATGAGATTATTAGCACTACCAGTAGTAGTAGTGATAGTAATACTAGTAATACTAGTAGTAGCAATTGTTCCAGTGATAATAACAATGACAATGTTGATCCGATAATGATAAGCGGAACGTCTGGAAAGATATAAATGATCATATTTTCGCAAATATGAATTACTTACTGTTAGTCATTTATCACTCGCTTCGTAAATCACGCGAAAAATCATAGACCACTTAAAAAAAGGTGTAATGATCCAGCCTTCACCAACAGATCTATTCAATCAAGAGCGATAAACATAAAATAAAGAGAACGGTCTAAAAAAAAAAAAAAAAAAAAAAAAAAAAAAAAAAAAAAAAACGTGTTTTTTAATTCTTCTTAATCAGATATAACTGAATTTGACTTTACTTTTTTTTCAACTCAGATTTGGAAAAACCTTATTTGATGAGATTAAGAAGAACGTTTGAATAATTCAGTGGACTGGTCAGAATAAAAGGACGAGACAAGGTTATAACAACAAGGCAAAAACGTAAGAAAACGTGTTTTCATACTGAATCCTTCCTGAATTTTTATTTGGCAATTGTTGGTGGTGAGAATAAATGTTTTTAGATCACTTTTGTTGTCAGCGGAAAAATATTTCATGCTGAGAGAAAGAGAGAGAGACAGACAGACAGACACAGACACAGACACAGACACAGACACAGACACAGACACACAAACACAGGCAGACATTGAGAGACATAATTTTACAGTCAAATAACTTGAATCAAGATTTTTTTCTTTCTTTCAACAGTGTCATTGATGAAAGGTACTTCCTGTACCCTCAGAGTCAAATAAAAATGCTTTCGTTTCTTTCTTCATTTTTTTCCTTAATCTTGATCACGTCCTCGATTTCCCCCTTAGCAATAGTTTAGTTTAGTCCTTTATTTACCACCCTGGCTAGCTGCACAGGCGTGGGCAAGCTGTGGTACATTTAATGCATGGTCATAACATTATATAGTGTTACATTTGAATTTTAGCCTATTACATTGCTATGAGTACTTATATCAGTTTAAGGAAATGAACAATTGCACAGTCCTTTATCCACTCATCTGCCACGCCGGCATATAGCTTGGGCGTGGGAAAGCATTAATACATTTTATATTCGGTTATGTGATACTACATTCCAAATTTCGGATACAACATAAGTATATCTTCTAGGGCATCAGATGATATGAAGTAGTTACATAGTTCTCCGTACCTCATGCTAGGTGGCCTGAAAGGCTGTATCACATGGCACTCTGAGATATAATGTACAAGTGTTCGCTTATATTCTTCATTACACAGTTTACACTTAGTTTCTTCGACATTACAAACTGTACTGACCTGCCAATACAATCTATACCCAAGCCTGATTCTTGCAGTCACAACATCACACTGTCTTGTTCTTGTTTTATATAAACCATAGATGAAGAAATCTTGCCTAAACCGGTCATAGTGCTTTATGCTACAGCTTTCAGGGCGCTGAGAATTAATTAACTCAGTCAAGTCCTCTCTGAAGGAGGCTTTAATGATGTAGAAAATCCTAGAAAGAGGTATCCCAAGATCTATGTCCACACTTTGTTTGTCACATGCTGACTTTGCTAGGCGATCAGCATGATCATGCCTAGGGATTCCAACATGCGATGGAATCCACACAAAACGTATATTATGGCCTCGTTCTTTTGCACGATACACGTTTATCCTGATGTCATTTGCAATATTTCCCGCACCTTTGTCTAGAGTGTTCAGAGCCTGGAGAGCACTCTGTGAATCGCAGAAAATGACCCCTGAGCCTTGTTTCAATATAAATTCGGTGGCCATGAGTATTCCTGCCAACTCGGTTTGCATAGTGCTAGCCCAGTCATGAACCCTCCTACAATCCTGGTGCTGCAAAATATTGTTTTTATATACAACAAAAGCGCATCCTGCTCTGCACCCAGACTGCAAGGATCCGTCAGTGTAGCATTCATATACATTGGAAAGAGTGTCTAGATGCTCATTTATACTTGCAAGTGCATACTGTTTAAGTATAGCAGGGGGGGCACTGTCTTTTTTGGGGGCAGTCGTATAATATACACTTAGGTCCGACATTTTCCACGGTGGTACAGAACGTCCATGTAGGGTCTTAGTTATGGGAATGTTCAGCTGAGCTAAGTGTTTACACGTCACTTGTAACCATGAATTTGAGTATGAATCGGTGTTGTTATTCAAAGTTAGCTCTTCTATTCTGTGTTTTAGTTGTCTTTGGAACTCTGTACAATGGAGGGGTTCTCTAATTGATTTGACACTAAATGTGGTATTTATGTATAATATTCTTTCATAAACAGAAGGCAAATTAAGTTCTGTTCTCATATTCACAATCCTTGTTGTTCTAGGGGCACCAAGAATGATCCTCATGGCTTCATTTTGGACACTTTCTAGACTAGTCAACTCTGATTCCTTGAACGATACTAGGTGCAACGCATGGTAATCTATGACCGACCTTATGTATGACAAGTAAAAGATTCTCGCAATATTGACATTAATACCATGGTCTTTGCCGACAAGTGTCTTAAGTGGCTTCAGTCGCTCCCACAGCCTTTTCTTCAGGTTTCTAATGAACTCTGAATCATTAACAATCACCCCAAGGTATTTGTATTGATGGCAGAGATCTAGCTCAACGTCATCTATATGAAACCTTGGCAGAGGGATTGTCTGTGGGTTAAGTGCCTTTGTTTTTTCAGATGAAATTATCAAGCCACACTCAGTAGCCCTTGCAGAAAGTATATCTAGAATCTCTTGCATTCTCTCCTCGGATGAGGATTTAATACAAATGTCATCGGCATAGCAAATAATGGAGTCATTGCCTGCAAGTGGTATATCGCCCAGTAATCTATGCATTAGGATATTAAATAGCATGGGACTAAGTACGCCTCCCTGAGGTGTGCCGAGTTCAAATACTTTTGTATGAGTACTTTTAATGCCCCTGAAGAGAACCTGAGCCGATCGATTCGACAGATACATTTGAATCCATGTTAACAGTTTTCCCTGAATACCAAAGCTAGCTAGTTGCTCAAGGATAATTTCCCTGTTTGCAATATCAAAAGCAGATTTAAGATCAAGAAATACGGTTTGCATGCCTGGGTTTGAGTTTGTTAAGTACTCTGCAAAACAGTGCTGACTGCTACGCCCTGGGAGAAATCCATACAGTCTGGAGGATAACTTAGCATTTATGCGATACATGAGCCTGTTCAGAATTATTCTCTCAAGTACTTTGCACAGACAGGAGGTCAAGGAAATGGGTCTGTATTTATCAGTATTGGGTTTGGGTATAGGAATGATTAAGCTTTTAGTCCAGGAGCTTGGGAGGATTCCTTGTGATAGGCTGAGTCTATACAGATGTAAAAGTGGGTTGCCTGGTACCTGAGCAATGTGACGAAGGACGCTGTAAGTAATGCCGTCCTCGCCAGGGGCGGTTGCCTTACCTTTCAGAAGGGCATTGCTCAGTTCCCACTCGGTTATTTCGACAAAGTCGGAGGGGTCAATAGCAGCACATGCTATTGCTATATTGAAATTTCTATCTATTTTCGACTTGTTGAGCTGATTTTTTATCCCTTGTGGAAGTGAGTGTACTTGAGAATTTCCTGCCCACTGCTCTAGCAGCATATTAGCCTGTTCCTGTGGACTGTGGAACTGCGGTGTTGTGAGGGCTTTACCTGTCAGTCTATTAATTTTTCTCCATACGTCAGCTATAGAAGTTTGACTATTGATACTTTGCAGAAATTGTTCCCAGTATATACTACGAATCTGAGTTTTTAAATCTCTGAATTCCTTGGTGGCTTTCATAAACTGCAGAAGATTATCTGTCGTCTTATTATCTTTATAGCAATTAGCAAGCTCCTGAACCCGTATATATTCCTTTGCCAGAATTGGGTCATTGATCCACCTCGGTGCATGGGAGGTCTGGGGCCTCTTTTTCTTTGAGAGTTTTCTTGAACAGACCCAAGTGTCATAGTAGTCAGTGACAACTTTGATTAGATCCTGAGAAAATTTCTCAACAGATGTTACTTCATAGGTGTTATACCAGTCATAGACCCGTGCCTTGAAGTGATGCTCCAGGCCCGGTGGGATAATTATTCGGAGCCTAGGTGATCTAGTGGCTGAATTGGTGTCTACAGTATAATCTGTTCGTATTGCAAAGTGGTCACTAACTAACTCTCGCACCAGAGAAGTACAGACATTACCATGAACTAAATTTTTGCCAAATACATAGTCTAATCTGCCACCTCCCAAATGAGTCTCTGCTTCTGTGTCATATACTGTCAGTGATCTACTATTGATAAAATGTTTGAATTCTTCCCCATTACTATTACGTTGGTTGTCTCCAAAGTGTGGATGCCTTGCATTGAAGTCGCCCATACATAACGTGCTTTGGTTGTGAAAATTGGGGAGAGAACTAGCCAGAAATTTGGAGTATCTGGCATATACATTATACAGTGAAAAATAGCCAGTGGCAGTCTGAATTTTTAAATGATGAAATTGAACATCAGTGTTCTCGGATTTTTTAACAAATTTATGTGGCAGTGCTACCTTCACATATGTCAACAATCCAGTCATGGCTGTATTCACATATGAATAGTATCCCTGAATTGCAGGTGCTATTTTCATCTTAGCAGCAGCAGCAAAAGGTTCTTGCACACAAATAACATCAGTATTATATTTACGGATATAAAACTCTAGGTCATTCAGCCTAGGCTTTATACTACGCATATTCCATGATATAAATTTGATTGTCCGTTTATCCATAAGTGAGTAGTGTTCTATTAGGCAATCTGTACCTCATGCTGTTATATCCTCTAATATTACAAATTATAGATTCACATAAACATATAGCTTTATGATTGTGGATTTCATTACAGATGGTAGTCTTAAACATAAAAGTACTTTTAACCATTTCAAACATTTGATCTTAGCTTTGTTCCACTTCTCAGCACAGTCCCTCCGGTTGCTGTGCTAGGTGCACCTGGGGGGCTGGTTGCGTCACTGGACCCGATGTCACAGGGATCCTGATATTGTTCGTGGCGGCTGTCAGCGCTGACACGCCCACTCTGGTTATCAGCACTGGCGGTCTGACATCGGTTCTCCTCGTTCGTTTGTTTAGCACTAATGGTAACACGAGTATCACGGCACTGACAATCACTTTTATTTTTTTCCATTTCATTAATTAAGCAAGTGTTTTGTTCTTTCAGAACTTTTATTTCTTTTAAAAGTTCAAGCACTTTTATGTCGCCTTGGTCAGCTGGCGTGACGTCACTTCTGTCACATGGTTGTGCGGGGGATTCCCCCGCCTGGCCTGCGGTCATCCCTGCCTGAGGGTGAGGGACGGCTGCCTCGGCTGGCTCCCGGGGAGGGAGGGGGGGCGTGGTCTTTAATTCAGAGAGTAAGGCAGCTTTGACGCCCGAGTCACCCTCTGTGAGGATCAACATCATCTTGTTCACCTTCTCCGCCAGTTGCGCAAACATTTCGCGTAGTTCGGCGACCTCTGCACCCCCACTCGCCGGCAGCCGCGGGAAATCTCTGCGGTTGGTGACGTCACACAGGGCACGGGCAGGCGCTTCCCCGGCACCCTGTCCGCTGGTTGGGTTGGGAGGGTCGCGCTGGTCACTCGCGGTCGGTGCTGGGACCACAGGGGGTGGGGGGGAGGGGCCAGGGCAGGGAGGCCCTTGCACCCCCAGTGCCAGGCATTCACACCTGTCATCCCACACCTGAAGCAGGATGGGACAAAAGCTGGTGCTTCTGCATTACTCTCTTCTGCTGTACTGCGAGGACACTCCTTGGCAGTATGTTGTTCTCCACATTCTGCGCAGCGCGCCTTGCCCTTGCAGTATTTAGCTACATGGCCACTTTCCATGCAGTTATAACAGATGACGGAGGATGCCCTCCACGGCCTCACGTGGCTGGCGGGTATGTACTTCCCAAAGAAGTGGTATGTACTGGGAGGGGGTTGCTCTCCTTTCCATATGATTCGTATACGGTTGAGTGGTTTCTTGTCTTTGTGCACTCGTATGGCTTTATGAACTCCTTCGAGTGCATACGCATGTTCAAGATCAAAATCCTTGTTGTAGTGGGTCACAAGGTATTCGTCATATTTCTCTTGCTTCTTGGGCTCATCACAAAGTTTGAAGATAATACCTCCAATTGATCCTTTAATAAGGTCGTCAACATATTTTCGCTGAGAGCGAGCGACGTACACATACGGCGAGGAGAGAGTGTCTCCTCGCACAAGGTCGAGGGGGGTACCCCCCTGGGCCCGAGAGTCGTTGCCGAGGTTCTGTAGCCATTTCAGTTTATCGTTTTTCGTGGTACTTTCAGGGAAAGCGAGGCGAAAATATTCACTTTTTGGTGCCAGTGGTCTCTTACCGGCATTGTTGAGCTTTTTTTTCTTAGTTTTCGACTTCACTAAAGTGAAGCCGTCACTTCCTTCCTGGGCATCAGGATCACCACCTTCAGCACCCGCCCGTTGCAAGGCAATGGATTCAGTGGGGCTATCCACTGAATTACAGACTGAAACTTCAGCCGCGGGAGGGGAGGGACAGTTATCCACCGTGTCCTCCCCCTCAGTGTTTACATTGCGGTGTACCCCAACGTGGGGGTGACCGCGTGACCGCCGCGCCTGGCCCGCCCTGCTCGCCCGCCTCGTGACAGGTGATATATAGCGCTCGGGACAACGGGGCACTCAGCTCTAACGGTTACCCCGGCAGTCCTTGGCACTCGGTAGAGAAATTATTTCAAATTTCTGTACAAACATAACTATTATCACAGCACTGATCTCATGTCACTGACTTGCGGGTTATATGAGCACCAAGAATTCATGAACCCCTTGTATAACTTCCTCATATATGATACCAGATATTCGTGTATATGGGGCAAGGGCACCGGAGCACGGGCACCACACGACCTCTCCGTATGAGGTCACGGTGTGTACTCCTTTAGCAATAGGTAATGAAACAAGCCAATGAAACACCGCAGATTTGTTTGAATAATAGTTAACTGTCTTTTACTCAATATTTTTGGTGTGATCAAAATTAGAAAACGATACTACTAGCCGTTTTATTTTTTGCAAACGTGCCATCGCTTCCGGAGACTGACCTAATTGATTATCTTGCCCATCCTGGTATTAACAATGGACTCTTTTGAATAGGTCAGGAATCTGGTAATATCAGATGGTGTGTGTGTGTGTGTGTGTGTGTGTGTGTGTGTGTGTGTGTGTGTGTGTGTGTGTGTGTGTGTGTGTGTGTGTGTGTGTGTGTGTGTGTGCATATATTTATTTGTCATAGATATAGATATGTATATGTGTTTGTGTATGTATATAAATAAATATATATATATATATAAATATATATATATATATATATATATATATATATATATATATATACACACACACACACACACACACACATACACACACACACACACACACATATGTGTGTGTGTGTGTATGTGTGTGTGACCACCTCATTCAGTAGCGATAATGACTGATTAGTAGGAACCTTTTGTAAAGTCGAAATTTTCTGTAAAGTGAAGATGGAATGAAATGCAATATTAAAGGTTTGTTTGCGATTATCAAACCTGCTTCAATAATAGTCTGCAATAATATATCCACTGGTTTGCAACATAATTTTACTAAAGATTCCTTGTTATTATAATTACATGTCACCCCTAAATAACGCTTTCACTGTGTGTGCTTGGGAGAGGGTAACTTCTGGTAAAGAGATGTCTCCGCGACCTTTCTGGTACACAGACGACCCCTTAGAGAGTGGCGCGTCATGTCAAGCCATTCACTACCCCTTTATTCAGTCTTGTGAGACAGGCACCTAATTTCTTGCTAAGGCTGTTCCTCTATATACCGTGAAGACATGTATTTGGTTTTATGCCAATTTTTAAAAGAGGAAAATAAACATCACAGGGCTGATTGACGCCATACCTTTCAGATTGTTCACCAATGTGTGCAGGCATCGAAATTATTTTGTTTAATTTGCTTCATATTATTACTTTCTAGTCTCGGATCGTTTCGGCTGTTGAAGATTTGCGGTACACTACGAGAATCGCAGTGTACTATTATCAAGAGAACCCAAAAATTTAAAGAAAAATCGAATGTAATGAGATAAAGACTTATATGTGAATGTTGTTCTTCGTTTATATAGGAGTGCGTTGGATATTCCCTCTCATCTCTCTCTTCCTAACTACGACCTAATCCAGCTTAACTGTATTAGTTTATGCAACTTCTCGAATCCCAGAAAGCTTTATAAATGAGATTCCTAATTTCTCTACCATGGGATAGACCGCACGGAGTTGATAGTAACGCGGGATATCAAATAACATTTTTCTTTTTTGTGTGGTCACGAGGGGTAGATGGAAGTGGCATAAGAATTTATAGCAGAGGTACACACTGGCGATGCTGTAAGTGAAGTCACCCTTCGGCAGCACCCCTGAGCAGGGAGTATTTGCGAAAGAAAATTACCATTTATTCCGAGTTCCTTTCTTATACTGGATTCAAGTATATGACAAAGTGCAGAGGCATGATACCTAGGGGGGGGGGGGGGCAAGGTGGAATAGAAATCCAAGGTCGCTTCGGAGGTGAAATGCTGTTGGTTAGACTGCGGTAATGTATTCGCCTTGTTGCACTCTTATTTCCTTTTGTTTCATAATCTATCTCTCTCTCTCTCTCTCTCTCTCTCTCTCTCTCTCTCTCTCTCTCTCTCTCTCTCTCTCTCTCTCTCTCTCTCTCGCTCTCTCTCGCTCTCTCTCTCTCTCCTTCCCTCTCTCCCTCCTTCCTTCCCTCCCCCCCCTCTCTCTCCCTCTCTCTCTCTCTCTGTCTCTCTCTCTCTCTCTCTCTCTCTCTCTCTCTCTCTCTCTCTCTCTCTCTCATTCTCTCTCTCACTCCTTCTGTCGGTCTGTCCGTCCAGCTCTCTCTCTCTCTCTCTCTGCGGTCGTTTAGTGTGTATCTGTGTATGGGTTTTCTAATCTTAGTCTCTCCTCTCTCAGTATATTTTC
>NC_061826.1:30894039-30899039 GCF_019202785.1 Penaeus chinensis | reverse complement strand
AAAAATCCATAACAAAAAGTAGCAAAAAACTTTTAGATTTTCAGTAATAATAATAATCATTGCACTATTCAAACATAAAATATGTATCATGTTGAATCTATTGAAAATATTTGTTGCACAAATATAAAATATGTTTTCTAATAAAGGATTAAAACACATCATGTTACCTTGCCTCTGAAAGATGGTTTTAATCATGGACTGTCGATTTCAATCAAATTCAGACTCAAATCAAAATACATTCAGCCTCATGTCTCAACTCTGTCAATCATCAAGCTGTATAGAAGGAACACAATACATTCATGATATATCATATGCTTTTTGCATTTTATACTACGACAAATTCAAACCACAGAGATTCATTCATTCAATTTCTTCAATACATCTACTTTTGTATTAAAACACAGATTTAAACTATACCAAGCCTTTCAGTACTTTTCAATAATATACTCACGAATAAAATGCATATTCATATAATATTCCTACCTGATATTTACACATCAAATGTTGTCTAAAATTTAAGATCTATACTGAAGAGCTGTTCACGTAGTTGGTCATCTCCAGATTGTAAACAACGCTTAAAGGTTACAAAATAAATTCCCAATACACAATATTCTCAACATTCAAACAATGTATTTTCAGAACTTAAATTGTACACATTTTCCTTTTCATTTCAATATCGCAATATAAATGTTTCTACAATAACACATATCCTTCAATATTATTATCTACAATAATACAATCATTATTAATAGTATTTTCTTTATCATTATCATAGTTATCATTATTATTATTATTGTTATTATTATTATTGTTACTATTACTATTATTATAATTATTATCATTATTATGATATTATTATTTTTAATGTTAATAATATCCTCCTCCTCCTCCTCCTCCTTACCATTATCAATATCATCATCATCACCATTATCATTATTAGTGTTATTATTATTTTCATATTTGTTATTAGCAATATTATTATTGTTTTAGCATTATCATTATTTATAATCATAATCAAATTTATTATTTCTATCGTTATCATTATTACCATTATCATTACTTTTACTGGTATTACTATTTTATTTTCATTGTATGTAGTACCATTATTACAAGTATTAATATCAATATTATTATCATCATCATTGCCCTTATCATCATTTTTATCACTATCCTTATCAACATTATGATCACTATCATTATTGTTTTATCATTATTTGAATAATCATAACTATAGTAATATTATTATGGTTACCATTTGTTTTTATTCTTATCATAAATTCATAATTATCATTCACTACCATTACTGTCGTTGTTCCTGTAATCAATACTGTGATTTATGTCCATCATCAGCCTCTTATTGTTTCATTCCCACTGTTACCTTTGCACTGCTGTTATCAGTATCGTTATCATTAGTATCGACTTCAGTAGCTGTAATCACAAATGCGTGTACAACGTCACATCTCGAAAATCAACGACATAAACACTCAAAATTGAAAAATCCTTATTGAGATATTGACTACCATATCTTTTTTGTTCATACCTTTATCCTTTTTTCCCCTTATATCTTTCTTTTCTATCGATTTCCCGGAATAAAAGGCGAGAACCGAGGACACACAGCGATATTACTTTACGCTTCATATAATACGTCGTCTTTGCCGGTCACGGTCAGACGTCGGTTCAAAGGGTGCAAGGAAAGGGCCTGATTTCTCGCTCGCAATTTTACATGGAGCTCACTGCTGTTCGCTCTAATAAAAGGCTGCATTGAGATGTGTAAGAGGAAGGTGAGGAAGAGGAGGAGGAGGGAGACGAAGAGAAGGAGGAGGAGGGAGAGGAAAAGGAGGAGGAGGTAGAGGAAGAGAAGGAGGAGGAGGAGGAGGAAGAGGAGGAGGAAGAGGAAGAGGAAGAGGAAGAGGAAGAGGAAGAGGAAGAGGAAGAGGAAGAGGAAGAGGAAGAGGAAGAGGAAGAGGAAGAGGAAGAGGAAGGAGAAGGAGGAGGAGGAGGAGGACGAGGAGGAGGAGGAGGAGGAGAAGGAGGAGGAGGAGGAGGAGGAGGAGAAAGAGGAGCTCACTCCTGTTCGAACTAATAAAAGGCTGCATTGAGATGTGTAGGAGGTGGGTGAGGAAGAGGAGGAGGAGGGAGAGGAAGAGGAGGAGGAGGAGGAAGAGAAGGAGGAGGAGGAGTAGGAGGAGTAGGAGGAGGAGGAGGAGGAGGAGGAGGAGGAGGAGGAGGAGGAGGAGGAGAAGGAGGAGGAGGAGGAGGAGGAGGAGGAGGAGAAGGAGGAGCAGGAGGAAGAGGAGGAGAAGGAGGAGGAGGAGGAAGAGGAGCTCACTGATGTTCGCTCTAATAAAAGGCTACATTGAGATGTGTAGGAGGAGGGAGAGGGAGAGGTTTAACGGGTTTTAAGGTTTAATTTGATTCCATTTGTTACAATGGATATTCTTGGTGTAACATAGTGGCTGTTTTATTTTGCCTCTAAGTTATCCCCTGTGTGCAAGGGATGGCCGGGGTTACCATCCACTGGCGGCGAGGGATTTGAACGCGGGTCAGCAAGATTGCTAGACGAGATCGCTACCGCTGCACCACACAGCACACACGCACGGAGGGGGAGGAGGGAGAGGAAGAGGAAGAGGAAGAGGAAGAGGAAGAGGAAGAGGAAGAGGAAGAGGAAAGAAAGGAAGAGGAGTAGGAGGAGGAAAGAAAGGAAGAGGAGGAGGAGGAGGAGGAGGAGGAGGAGGAGGAGGAGGAGGAAAAGGAGGAGGAGGAGGAGGAGTAGGAGGAGGAGTAGGTGAAAGAAGTAGTGGTGGAGGAGGAGGAGGAGGAGGAGGAGGAGGAGGAGGAGGAGGAGGAGGAGGAGGAGGAGGAGGAGGAGAAGGAGGAGGAGGAGGAAGGATGAGAGGGAAAAGAAAAAGAAGGAGAAAAAGAAGAAAAAGAAGGAGAAAAAGAAGAAAAAGAAGAAGAAAAAGAAGGAGAAAAAGAAGAAAAAGAAGAAGAAGAAAGGTGAGAAGGAGGAAAAGGAAATAGAGCTAGAGGACGTGGAGGAGGGGGAGGAGGGGGAGGAGGAGGAAGAGGAGGAGGAGGAGACAGATGGAGTAGAAAATGAAGGAGAAAGAGAGGTTTAAGAAGAAGTAGAACGAGGAGGAGGTGGAGGAACAGGAGAAGGAGATACAATCAAAGAGGAAGAAAAAATTAAATAAAGAAACGAACAGAAACAAAAGAAAAGAAAATGGGGAAAGGAAATACAGAGCGGAGAAAAGGTGAAAGAAAAAGAAGCAATAGGCAAAAGAAATGCAAGATATATCATAAGCGAGAGAGAGAGAGAAAAAAAGAGAAGAGAAAAAAAAAACATATGCTAAGTGCCAAGTTGTCTCGGTCAAGGTGGCCTCAGATGCTGCATCTCTCCGCTCTCCCACTCTTGCATCTCGCGCCGGAGGGATGGATGTCACCTTGCCTTATTTTTTTAAAATTTATTTTATTATTGTCATTTATATATTTGTTTTAGTTTAGTTGAGCTTTGCATTTCTTATATTATTTCACTATAGATTCCCGTTTTTTTTGTGTGTGTTTTGTGATTGTCTTTATTTACAAATGAATAACGAGACCTTCTACTGAATATACGACTAATTGCTTTTATTATTTTTATTGTTCTAAACAATAAATGAACTTTTAAGTTTCCAATATCACTTCCGTTTTATTTTGTCCATTTTTTGTGTATTGCAGACTATATTAATTTACTGAAAATGATATGAAAAATATGTGTCCATGACATCACTGAAACAATATGAAGATGAGGGTTACGACAGTAAAGAGAGATGGTCAGACGGTCAACGAATATTTCGTTTTCCCAGCCCTCTGTGCAATTGATATAGCCCGCGAGATTATGTACATATACATCTATCTATCAATCTATCTATCTATATCTCTATATCTATATATCTATATATATATATATATATATATAGCTATATATCTATATATCTATATATATATATATATATATCTAATATATCTATATCTATATCTATATCTATATCTATATCTATATATATATCTATATCTATCTATCTATCTATCTATATTTATGTATATATGCACATACATATAGCATATGTTTTTTTTTCTGCATGTTCATAAGTACACAAAGCGAGAGAGCAATAGGGGCCAGCGTGAGCGAGTCGGAAGCTCAAAATATCCAAGTGATCACAAGGTACTCACGCTCCCTTCCATCGGCAGCACTCTAAAACTTTGCTGATTGCTCCAGTTTCCAAACTCGTTCCCGCCCTTGGTTGCCAGCTCGACTGTTTTTGAAACGAGAGGAAGAGATATGGCTTGCGCACGCGTGGGCAGTCGAGGGCCTGATATGGGAAGGAAAGTTGATGAGGGTTGAAGCCTATGAGGTATGGGATAGGTTGGACTGCATAAGAAGTGTTTCGGGTTTTATGTTTCCTCTGTGGTGTTAGTGGGGGAGGGGGTAGGAGGATGAGGATGAGGAGGATGAGGAGGAGGAGGAGGAGGAGAATGAGGAGGATGAGGATGAGGAGGAGGATGAGGAGGAGGAGCAGGAGTAGGAGGAGGAGGAGGAGGAGGAGGGAAGATGGAAGAGATAGCGTGACTGTGCGTTTGTGTTTAAATGCGTCTGTGTGTGTGTGCGCGCGCGTGTGTGAGCTCCATATATGCAGATAGAGGGATAAAATACCAACCAAACCTATATTGCCAAAACACATATGTTATAAAAATTATTTGAATACAGAAACATTGTGTTAAAAGCTTTTTAAATGAAATATGTTGATTTTCGGTTGGACCAGTGATTGCTGGTTTAGTATCTTGAAATGTTTACTTGATGGAAATTAGACCGCTGTGTATACATCTTTGAGCACAGAGCATTTAAACGCAATTTTTAAGGAATAAGTGAGGTTAGGAACAAATGATATGTTATAAAACTTGTCTAAGGATACATGCGTTTAGTTGCAATATGAATAATTAATAGACCGCTGTGGATTCAT
>NC_061826.1:30881539-30886539 GCF_019202785.1 Penaeus chinensis | reverse complement strand
ATGTGTATAGATACGGACATATATACATAAATATATTTATACATATACACACATCCCTCTCTCTCTCTCTCTCTCACTTTCTCTGTCTCCCTCTCCCTTTCTCTCCATCTTTCCCACTCTCTCTCATTCTCTCCCTCTCCCTCTCTCCCCCTTTCCATTACCGCATACCTCTTTTACGCCCCCACGCCCAAGCGGTGCATCAATACATACCTCTGCCCTTACACCTAACACATGCCTTCAAGCGGGGAAGTTCTCTCCCCTCTTCTTCGTTCTTTTCCCTCACCCTCTGCCTACTCTTTTTTACTCCCCCCTTTGCTTCCTCCTCTTCCTCCCCCTAGCCCTTCTGCTCCTCCTCCTACTCCTCCTCTTCCTCCTCCTCTTATTACGCCTCTTCCTCCTCCTACTGCCCCTTTTGAAACTCTTCAACTTTTTTCTCTCTTTCTTCCATACACCGGTCCTCTACCTCTCTACCTCTTCAAATCTTGCTCTGTCTTGCTCTCCTCTTTACCTCCACCATTTCTCCATCTCCTCCCTTCTCCCCTCTCCTCCTTTACATTCACCTTCTCTCACTCTCCTTTCTTTTTCCTCAATTCCTCCCTTCTCTCCCTCTCTCCCCTTCCATTTTATCTTTCCTTCCCTGTTTCTTCCCTTTCCCCTTCCTCTACTCTCTCTCATTTTGCTTCTTATCTCCTCATCCTTTCTTAACCGTCTCCTTGCCTAATCTCCCATTTCTTCACTTTCTCCAATCTCCTTTGTTCCTTCTCATGGATCTCCTTCTCCCTATCTCCTCCTACGGATACTCCCCAATCCTTCCTTCCTTCCTCCTTCTTGTCCTCCTGTTCTGTCTCCTCCTGTGCCTCCTTCTCTTCCACCATTTTTATCTCCCCCCCTCCCCTTGCTCCTTAATTCATTCATTCTCTTTTAATTATTCCCACACATATTTTATCTTCTCTCCTCCTCTTCCTCCTTCCATTAATTCCTTATCCGCTTCTTTCTTTCCCCTTCCACCCCATCTTCTCCTCCATATTCTCACTTCCCCCTCTGTATCCTTACAACCCACTTCCGCCTCCTCTTTCTGTTATGTTTCCCTCCCTCTTTTCCTCTCTTTCTGTTATGTTTCCCTCCCTCTTTTCCTCTCTTTCTGTTATGTTTCCCTCCCTCTTTTCCTCTCTTTCTGTTATGTTTCCCTCCCTCTTTTCCTCTCTTTCTTATCATTCCCTTATATCCTTTCTATTATTCCACTATACTCTCCCCATCCTCCTACTCCCCCCCTCCCCCTATCGCTCTTTCCTTATCGTCTTCCTCTTTCTTTCCCCCTCCATCTCCATCTTCTTCCTCCTCCGCATCTTTACTTTCACTTACCTTCCTCTTTCTGCTATCTTTCCCTCCCTTTCATTCTCCTCCCCTTCCTCCTTCTGCTCATTCCCACTCTCTCCCTCCCCCCTCCACCCCCCACCCCCATCTGGTACTCAAGCAACGCCCATTTGCTCATCGTTTTCCGCGTGACCTCCGAACTCCACCCACTCAACGCCTGGCTTGGAATGAGTATTGAAAAAGATAACGAAGTTGAGGAAGATGCGACAGAGATATATAAATATAGATCATGTCTCCAAAATTATCGATGTCGTCCACTGAGGGGTCGATGGGACCATCCAAGGAATAGATAAACACCTGGGGTCGGGAAGGGATCGATGCATGCATGAAACATAACGTTGCTAAACCATATGCAGTGAGATATTATTGTCTATGTATTCCATATTCTCTTTACATAAAAAAAAAAAACCCACATATTTCATGACAGGTATTCGCAGGGGGGAGGCGATACAGAAGGATAGTTTCGCAGGCTTGGTATGCAGTTTCCCTTACTGATGGATATGGAAAGCAGGGTTTGGTATGCAGTTCCCCTCACTAGTGCATATGGAAACTGCATATCTACTTAATTATTATCAATATTTCATTTTTGTACATGAATGATTGTCGACGGGAAATCAAAGATTTCAGAAAGGGGTCAATAGTCTAAAAAGTTTTGGGACCTCTGATACAGATAAAGATAGATAGGGAGAGGAGCATCAGGCAGACAGACAGACAGACAGACAGACTTATATACAGAGAGAGAGGGAGAGAGAGAGAGAGAGAGAGAGAGAGAGAGAGAGAGAGAGAGAGAGAGAGAGAGAGAGAGAGAGAGAGAGAGAGAGAGAGAGAGAGAGAGAGAGAGAGAAAGAGAGAGAGGGAGGACATATTTTTACTTATTGTGTACAGTACGCCACTTGTTGGGGGGGGGGGGGGGTCAGGGTATGTACGTGTGTGGGCCAGTGTATGTATCCTTGTCTGTCTGTCTTGGTGAGTGTACGAGTATGAGTGTATATAAGTGATTTGTGCGACTAGGGGTATGTCGTCTGTATGTCTGATTGAATGTGTGTGCACTTCACATACACACACGTGTGGAATTCACGTCAAACAAATTGCAAATAGAACAACGGAGGGAAGAACAAGAAAACACACGAGTATGCCGAAGGCCTTTTCGGTTCTTCAGGGCATGAAGAAACAATACAGCGAAAAGGCCTTCGGCATATTCGTGTGTTTTCTTGTTCTTCCCTTCGTTGTTCTATTTGCAATTTGTTTGACGTCAATTCAACATGTGTGTGTGTGTGTCTGCTATTCTGTATTTCTTCTTTTAACTGTCTCTCTTTCTGCCTTCTCTCCCTTCCCCATTCTCATAAAGCCTACGAATCCATCTATTTCAATACATTTTACTCAGACCCAAACCACGCAACCTTAGAACGTTCTGCAAAGTGCTACGTAGAATTAGCCTATCTCTAAAACTATTACAGACCCAAATGCCTCCTGTAATAAAAGCGACATAACCTGTTTTCCCATAACGGAAAACTCGTCATCAAGTAAACACCTGTCGCTGGTGCCCCCTGGGCTAGGAGCCATCCACACCAACGCTGAAGTACTGTTCCCATTCTTATTGTATTTATGTGCCACTCTCCGTGTACTCTTATAACTCCAAAAAAAGATTCAAAACAGTATAACCCTATCACAGCTTCCACTAGTATAATAAGTGGCTATGTATATAACAAACCAGACCTCTCAAACTCTGCTTCCCGTACCACTCTCTTTCTTGGTGTGTTTGTATGCCTGGTTGCATCTCTAAATCACCATCTATCTATCCCTTTATATCAAGTATTTACAGATGTCACACTCCTTCCTTTTTATTCTAGATTAAGGGCTCTCAAAGTAGTCGATATTAGGAGCCAAGGGGTCGATGACTTGCTAAGGGGTCGAAATGCAGTGCCCCAATAAGTTTAAGTACGAACCACTTTTGAGATTATTCTCCTGATCCTATTTTAATAAGGTTTAGAACTTATTTTGCTTTAAAACTTCAGGTTTTTAACTAAAATAAGTAATTAGTATGGAAGTATCAAAGTGTAGGGTAACTTAACATTTACGAAATACATACATTTATTTGAAGTAAATAAAAATATATACATCAGAAAAACAGGTCAAACTGTACATGTAAACGGGACGGACAAATTTCACAACTAAAAAATGAGGACCAAACTAGTAAGGCCAGAAAACATCAGACCCTTAGTCACACATACCCGTGATATTGTTAAGTATAGATATTCCAGTGCCAGCTAAGAAAAGTACTTTCATAAATATCAGTAATGCTCTAATACTTAACTTGTATCTCAGATCACGAGCAGAACAAAACCACCGGCCAAAAATAAAACCCTGCAACAAGCTCCAGCTAGAGCACCAACAGGAGTTGAGGTGCTGAACAAACGCCACTACCCACTCGAAAGAGTAGAGCGGGTATATAAATTCGATAGGGACGCCATCTATCCAAGGTGGCAGTCTGCAAGAAAACGACATATGCTGAAGGGTACGCCCTTACATACTGCGGCGTATTCGGTAACTAAGCCCAACAGCAGCTAAAAGGATACAAACTAAAACTATAATGTAATAACTGAACGAGTAAAAGAGGTAACATTTAAATAGACGAGTAAATAAGTAAAATGTGAAGAAAAAAAACAAGTAAAACAAGTAAAATGTGAAAAAACAAGTAAAACAAGTGTACACGTGTATAGAAGCAAACAGGTGAAAAGACAAAGACCAGCAATAAGCAGCAAAAAAACGATCTTGAGCATCCATCTACTACAGAAAGGGGGTCGTTGAAGAGAAAGACCAGAGGCTCGAAAAATGTTTTGTGCTAGGAGTTCAGTCAAGTCTTCGGAGGTCCCTGTAGGCTTGTAGGGGCCCACGCCTGTCCTTAGTACTTTCTAAGCTCCCATCTACGAGAGAGAGAGAGAGAGAGAGAGAGAGAGAGAGAGAGAGAGAGAGAGAGAGAGAGAGAGAGAGAGAGAGAGAGAGAGAGAGAAGGACAGAGAGAGAGAGAGAGAGAGAGAGAGAGAGAGAGAGAGAGAGAGAGAGAGAGAGAGAGAGAGAGAGAGAGAGAGAGAGAGAGAGAAGGACAGAGAGAGAGAGAGAGAGAGAGAGAAGGACAGAGAGAGAGAGAGAGAGAAGGACAGAGAGAGAGAGAGAGAGAGAGAGAGAGAGAGAGAGAGAGAGAGAGAGAGAGAGAGAGAGAGAGAGAGAGAGAGAGAGAGAAGGACAGAGAGAGAGAGAGAGAGAGAGAGAGAGAGAGAGAAGGACAGAGAGAGAGAGAGAGAGAGAGAGAGAGAGAGAGAGAGAGAGAGAGAGAGAGAGAGAGAGAGAGAGAGAGAGAGAGAGAGGACAGAGAGAGAGAGAGAGAGAGAGAGAGAGAGAGAGAGAGAGAGAGAGAGAGAGAGAGAGAGAGAAGGACAGAGAGAGAGAGAGAGAGAGAGAGAGAGAGAGAGAGAGAGAGAGAGAGAGAGAGAGAGAGAGAGAGAGAGAGAGAGAGAGAGAGAGAGAGAGAGAAGGACAGAGAGAGAGAGAGAGAGAGAGAGAAGGACAGAGAGAGAGAGAGAGAGAGAGAGAGAGAGAGAGAGAGAGAGAGAGAGAGAGAGAGAGAG
>NC_061826.1:30849039-30851539 GCF_019202785.1 Penaeus chinensis | reverse complement strand
GTCGGTAGAAGTAAGGGGTAGAGGGCGGAGAGCAAAGGAAAGACCGAAGTTGTTGCTGGTGATGGGTCAGGGAGAGGGAAGAGGTTGGTGACAGCTTAAGCGAGGGAGAAGCAGGTCCAAGGACTGTGGGCGGTGAGGCTTCTGTGTTAAGGAGCACTTTGGCGAGACATGCGTATATCTCAACACATCACATCGGTTCCCATAAGGATAAGTCCGATATGCGAAGCTGAGCCTCGCCCGGGCTATGCCCATGAGGCGAGCCCGGCCTGTGTCGACCAATGCCGACTCGCTAACGTGTGTCAACTGGTGCTGATTCGGCTGAGCTTAGTCCTTACCTGCCGTGGTGCCCAGCCACAGCAGTAACCTACCAGGCGACAATTGCAACTTATCGTGCCTGGGCGGGGCGCGAACCGCCGACCCCTCGGATGAGAGGCCGACACGTTACCACTGTACTAGCCCGGAGGCTTCCTCGCTTCCCACATCCTCCGCCTTCTTCCTTACGTTGGCCACCCTGCGCGTAGTCCATCCGATTCTCAGCCCTGACCTCCCTTTTATACCCTTTCCTCTCTCTTTCCTCTTTAGATAGAATCCAGGAGGTTTCCGAAACTGATGTCTCATTTTAGATAAATCCAGCTTGTGCATTGTTGTTTTTTCTATCATAGCATATAACATGGTAGAGAGTTTTACTATTCACACACACACACACACATGCATATATACAAATATATATATATATATATATATATATATATATATATATATACACACATATATGCACACACACACACACACACACACACACACACACACACATATATATATATACATATATATGGTATAAAAACCCACACTGTAAAACTAGATTTAATAGAAATGAGACTACAGTTTCGGAATCCACCTGGATTCCATCTTCAGGTCTGAGGAGGCAAGGAAGAAGAGGGGGTATAAAACAGAGAGAGGAAAGGCAACGCGGAGACACGGGGCAGGTGAGGACAGACGAACGGAAACGAAGGGAGGTCAGATCAGGTCGGGCAGGTCAGGTCGGGAGGGTCGGGCGGACTGTGTGAAGGGTGGCCAGCATACGGGAGAAGGCGAAGGATGTGGGAAGCGAGGAGACTGTCAGCAGGAGAAAAGCCTCTGTTCAGGTTGAAATTGGGAAGCAGCTTAATTAGGGAAGATTCCACCAATCTGCGGGCGTGGACGTCAGCGGAAGGAAAGATAATTCGCGCCGCTGACCAGTCCATCAGATGGCCTGTATCCCACTGATGGCAGATGAGAGCGTTGTTGTTGTGCCCCCTGGAAACAGCGTACTTATGTTGAGACAAGCGCTTAGTGAGACTGGCGCCCGTCTCGCCAAAGTATTGTTTGTCACAGGAGGTACAAGGAATAGCATAGGTGCCCACCTTCGAGGAAGAGGGTGGGCTGGTGTGGACCAGGTTACGGCGGAGAGTGTTCACCTGGCGAAAGATCAGCCTGCAATTGGATTCCGAAACTGTAGTCTCATTTCTATTAAATCTAGTTTTACAGTGTGGGTTTTTATACCATAGTATCAACACGGTAGTGTGTTTTCTCCTTTCATACATATATATATATATATGTGTGTATACATATATATATACATATATATATACATATACATACATACATACATATGTATACAACATAAACACAGTAACGTGTACACAAAGATAAAAAGGAGAACATCCATGAGTAAGAAATGAACATTTTCATTTCTTACTGTGGCTGTTTTCCTCTTCATATATATATAAGTGTGTGTGTGTGTGTGTGTGTGTGTGTGTGTGTGTGTGTGTGTGTGTGTGTGAGTGCGTATGTACATGTATATAGATAGGTAGATAGATACATATATATAGAGATAGATAGATAGATATATAAATATAAATATAAATCGTTAACGATTCCGTAAAAGTTTTCTGTAGCTTTATGCCGCACATTTACAAATACTAATCGGAAACGAAGGTTCTCTTCCCTCTTCAACTGTAAATATGGATTTAAATTCCAGTGTTCACAAAGAACGGTCTAGATTTCTACAGCCATCCGAAAAAAACGAGAAAAATGCAGAAAAAAGGAGCCCCTCAAAGGTACTGTTCAGGAAGATGGTTCATCGGACACGCATCTGTAGAGCCAATGAAGAATTAAGCGAAAAATCCTCTTCACAAACAGACGGAGACGTGCATTGTTTTGCCTCCATACTGTCTTCAGGATATACCGTATTCATACACGCAGCTGCGACCGAAAAACATTCCACGAGGCAGAACAAAGCATTGGACAACGCCATGTTCCCCTTATCCTTATCCTTTCCTCTTCAGGCTGATGATGGAATCCAGGATTCGGAAACTGTTGTGTTCAATAAATGTAGTTTGTTGATTGTTTTTTTTTTTCAACCATATATATGTATGTGTGTGTGAGTTTGTGTGTGTGTATGTATCTGTGTGTACATATATGCACATACATACATACATATATACATGCACACATACAC
>NC_061826.1:30839039-30844039 GCF_019202785.1 Penaeus chinensis | reverse complement strand
AGAGCTAGCGAGAGAGAGAGAGAGAGAGAGAGAATGAGAGAGAGAATGAGAGAGAGAATGAGAGAGAGAGAGAGAGAGAGAGAGAGAGAGAGAGAGAGAGAGAGAGAGAGAGAGAGAGAGAGAGAGAGAGAGAGAGAGAGAGCGAGGGAAAGAAAGAAAGAGAGCCCTTCATCACTTCATACACCATAACGCCACAATGCCACATAAAATGACACTATTATTTTTTTTCCTTTCGCATCATTCACCACAAACTTGATACGACATAAACTCATACCTTACGTGTTTAATAGTAAAAAATATTATCGTTATTATTTTTAATTAATCTATCAATTTATTTCACCGATTGCGATACTGATATTGAAGTGCAGTTTAGAAGTATCTCAAACTGTATGGCAACGTAGGAACTGATACAGCCCATACAGGCAAAATTAATTGCATATCAGATTAAACAGATTACAGAAGGGAAAATATAAATCCTATATTTCCCACATTGCAGCTGTCAAAATTTCGCTAAAGTTATTGTCTGACTGAGCTTCAGGCATGATCTTCAAAACCATAAACCAATTTTCAGTGTAGCAAAGTGATAGTCAACGTATATTATGTCGATACATAAACACGATTAAAAATAATCCTAGTAATAATTGAAAGTCAGCGTATATTTTATAAGCATGTACTAAAAGCATACATACACTGTATGCTTTTATACATACAGTATGTGTTTACAGGCAGACGGATAGATATTTTGTACATATAGAGATAGACAGATACGATGACACGGCATAAATAACGTGTGTGGATAGGATAACAAAGATAAAATGATAGAGAAGGTATGTTGGTATGATATATGTATAATTTTTAAAAAATTCCTTCAGTTACCGAATATTATTGGTAAGATTCACAGCTTCAGGCCAGCCCAAGATTAAAGGAAATATACTGGAGCTGCGTTTCAAAATATGAATTTCATGTCTTGAAATACAACACACGATGGTAAAACGGGTAAAGAGAGAGAGAGAGAGAGAGAGAGAGAGAGAGAGAGAGAGAGAGAGAGAGAGAGAGAGAGAGAGAGAGAGAGAGAGAGAGAGAGAG
Organism: Penaeus chinensis; assembly: GCF_019202785.1. Lineage (NCBI taxonomy): Eukaryota > Metazoa > Arthropoda > Malacostraca > Decapoda > Penaeidae > Penaeus > Penaeus chinensis. Next base: position 30,842,953 of record NC_061826.1, on the reverse strand, counting down.
AGAGAGAGGAAGAGAGGAGAGAGAGAGAGAGAGAGAGAGAGAGAGAGAGAGAGAGAGAGAGAGAGAGAGAGAGAGAGAGAGAGAGAGAGAGAGAGAGAGAGAGAGAGAGAGAGAGAAAGAGAGAGAGAGAGAAGAGGAGGGAGCAGGAGGGAAGAAAAATATGAGGAGGGTGAAAAGAAAGGGAAGGAAGCAGAACGGAATAGGAAGAGAAATAGGAGAAAAAGAAGAAGGGATAAAGTGAAAAAGAAGAAGGGCGAAAGAAAAAGAAAACGAAGACGAAGAAAGAGCAAAGCGATGTCCCACAAGGCATCATAAAGTTGACGTGACAAGGTTCGTGAAACAGCTACACCGAGACTGAGCAAGAGAGGGAGAGAGAGCAAGATGGTGAAATGGCTCGCCCGTGAAACGTATTTGTATTTTTCTCTTTCGGAAAATACCAAGGCACGGGAGACGAAATATCTTGCCCGTATAATGGTCCCAAGCCCCGTGAATCATTCATGGACGAAAGAAAAATACACCTCTCTGGCTCGTCATACGTCAAGGGCCGCATCTCCTTGCTCCAGGAATTCATTGTTGCCCCGCATTATCCCGAAGAAGTCGCGTGTTGCATGTGTGAAAAAAACATATTTCTGTGTCTTGTTGTGCAGGTCCGGGCGCCGTACCTCACGCGGCAACATAAATATTTTAAGCAATTACATGGAGGTGTGATCACGTCAGGGTGTGGGAGAGGCGAGAGTAAGGAATGGAAAGCTAATGTATGCTTCACGGCACACCAATAGATGGCGCCACTATGTTGGTACGGGAAGAAAATTACTTTCTTTCCACGTTGTGTGTGTGTGTGTGTGTGTGTGTGTGTGTGTGTGTGTGTGTGTGTGTGTGTGTGTGTGTGTGTGCGCGCGCGCGGGCGTGTTTTTTATTATTATTATCTCTAATACTAATAACATTGTTCATTCTATCATTATCGAGTATCATTATTGTTGAGACACTCTCTTCCACAACTATTTTCAATGGAAATTCAGTATTAACGACTTATTAAGTTAGATAAATGTCTAATTGTTCTCATTAGTTATAGTGTAAATTTAGGTAATTATTCAATACATTTTTGAATGACAATGTTGACAACTTTAGATAGTGCTGTTAAAAGATGGAGTTAAATATCTGTAAAACCCAAGAAATCTATTAACTGATATTTATTCAACATACAAATAAACTGTTATGACTCCCTATTGTTTATTTTTTAAAATTAACAGCATCCAAAACTACTTTATATCTTAACGAATAAATGTCAAATATTATATAAGTAATGAAGTCGTCATAAAGTTAACGCTTTAATTATATGTCATACAAAAAGATTAATGATCATAAGGAAAGCAAATACTTGATTAAAATAAACAATAAATGTAATGAATCCTTCTTAGAAGATATTTATCAAATTGCACCTACAAACTAAGCTACATATTTCAATTAAGTGAAGATATACCCAATATTGCGAAAACATTAGTTAAATTTAATAATCAGGAAGCATTATAATATATTTATACGAAAACTTAATTTTCTTTCTAATCGTAACTATTTTTCAGAATAACATTCCCTTGTTAATGTCTTCCATCTCGTGTTCCTGCTTATTATGTTTCAACAAAATGATACACATCATACGGCTGTATTTACTACTTTGGACTTTTTCTATCTGGAAAATGAGATCACATCTTGTTCCTAGAATGATTTACTAAATATTGCGGTTAATTGGAACCGATTTGTCATTTCGCACTCGTGATTTCTCTTTGTTCCATCACGTAAAGTCACTCTCTGTCATATGACGATTTCTCCACCCTTGAAGTCACGAGACGCCGCTTTATCTGAATTTAGTCCTGTTGGCCGTGTTTGTGTTTGTGTGAAATCCGCTTCGATTTCTCGCGACGCTTTTCTGTTTTTGAAATCTAGTCCTAGTTTGTTTGTTTCACTTGCTTCTTTGACATCTGCTGCGCACTCATGTGTTCATATGGTGATTATGCCTTCAGTAATAACAATTATAATCGTGATAATGATTGACGTAGACAATGCATTAGCATGATTGTTAATATTGTTATTGTTGTTGCTACTATCCTTATTATATATCAGCTAATATTATTATCATTATTGTTATTATTTTTATTATTTCTAGTATTATCATCATTATCATTATTATTATCATCATCATCATCATCATCATTATCATCATCATCATCATCATTATTATCATTATTATTATTTTGGGATTTTAAGCATTTCTGCACTGGCTGGTCTTATTGCCGTTTTTCTTCCTGTTAGGCGAGTCATAGCAAATGACTAAAGGCTAACAGGTGTCCTTCTCCCTGAAAGTTTTAGCACTTTTCTCAGTATTCGTACCGTACCCAATAAAGCAGTCTTCTGCAGTACTCCAACCTCAGGCACAATGTCCATATTTTCAATCCAACATTCAAGAACAACTTTTGCACATCGCAGTTCCCACAACCTTTTTATTTCCCTTTTCAGATCTTGGTACTTTTCTACCTTCTCTAACTCTTTTTCTGCAATCCTCGTATCCGCAGGTACAGCAATATCAATTATTAGAGCCTCTTTCTTTTCCTTTTACTATAACATCTGGTCTTCTTGCCTGAATGACATTATCACATTGTACATTGATATCCCACAGAATTTTCACGGTCTCGTTCTCAACAACACCCTCTGGGGTGTGTTCAAACCACTTATCTGAATGCTCAAGCCCATGTTTCCTACATAAATCCCAGTGTACTTTCTTTGCCACGTCACGTTTTTTGTACTCTTTCTGGGCTAATTTCTCGCACTCTGAAACAATATGTTGTATGCTTTCACCTCGTTTACCACACATTCTACACAGTGGACTGTCGTTGCTCTTATCTATATAATGCTTCACGTAGTTGGTCCTTATTGCTTGCTCTTGTGCAGCACATATGACAGCTTCCGTTCCAACCTTCAAATCACTCCTTGACAGCCATTCCCAAGATTTAACCCTGTCTACCTTTTCTGGCATCTCTCTAACGAACTACCCATGCATTGCCTTTCCTGTCCATTTCTGTTTGAGCTCTTCTGCCTTTCTCCTTTTGAATTCTTCCTTCTCCATTGTTTCCTCTGTCTGTATGGTTCCTGATCCACACACACCTCTTATCAACAACTCTTCTGAGTTTGCCACATAAAAACCTAAGCTGTTTTCTTCTCCTTTTACACATTGTTCCACACTGATAAGGCCACGACCTCCTTCCTTCCTTTTTATATATAGTCTGTCTACATCACTCTTTGGGTGCATGGCACCATACATTGTCAGGCTTTTTCTTGTCTTTCTATCGATACTTTTCAGTTCTTTCTCTCTCCTGCATATTATTCCTGCTCCATATCTGAATATTGCTACTGCCCAGGTATTAATTGCAGTTATCTTGTTTCTTCCATTCAACTTGGACTTTAGAATTATCATTATTATTATTATTATTATTATTATTATTATTATTATCATTATTATTATTATTATTATTATTATTATTATTATTATTATTATTATTATTATTATTATTATCATTATTATTATTATCATTATCATCATTATTATCATTATTAATAGTATTATATATTCGATGAGTGTTTTGTCCTGTTCCCTACCAAGCCGAAAGTGACGCAGTATTTACTTATTCTTTTGAAAACACAAGAAATACAAGAATTGGAATTTATAGACTCTCTCAAGGTCTTAAAGAAAAACCGCGCATTCGTGTATTTGCACTCAAGAATATACCACATCCAAGCACTCCTTCCTCTCCCTCACCCGACACACAAATAAACAAACAAACAAACAAACACATTATCGCTTCTAGGTTATTCTTAAGAGGGTTTCCATGTCAGGTGAGACAGAGATTGTCCTCAAGTCTTAG
>NC_061826.1:30814039-30816539 GCF_019202785.1 Penaeus chinensis | reverse complement strand
TCTTCCCTTCCCCCTCCTTCTCCTCCTCTTCCCCTCCCCCTCCTTCTCCTCCTCTTCCCCTCCCCCTCCTTCTCCTCCTCTTCCCTTCCCCCTCCTTCTCCTCCGCTTCTTCCCCTTCTTCCTCCTCCTTTATCTTCTTCCTTCTCCTCCCCAATCTCTCTAATCTTGGTCGTGGTGCAGTATTCTAACGCATGTTCCATCACATTAACATAACAATCCGACGTCACGGGCGAGAGGGGAACGCAAAGGGGAAATGGAGAGGAGAAGAGGAGGAGAAATGACGAACGGAAAGGGGAGGCGATGAAATAAGAGTGAATAAAGACGCAACAACGAGGGAGACCTGAGAAAGTAAATGATATGTACGAAAACAAATGGGAAGTTTTAGAAGATGGACACAGGAGAAAGAAAGAAAAAGGGAGATGTAAAGGAACAAAGAAAAAAATACAAATAGCAAAAGCAGAGACGTATAAAGGGATGAAAAGAAGAAAGAACATTTTTCTCTTTCTTTAAATAAAGCGTCCAATTCTTTACACAAAACAGGAAACACTCACAGAACGATAGATAAAGAACAGTGATGAATTAGGGAGGGAGGAAAGGGAAAGGGAAAGAGAAGGAGAAACTAGAAAAGGGAAAGGCAGATGATAGTTGGAGGGCGGAATAGGCGAAATAGAATAAAATAAAAGGGAAATGGGGAGGGGAAAAGAAGAAAGAAGAGGGGAAAGGGAGACGAAGAGTGAAGGGAGACGGGGTGAGAAATAGGGAAAGGGGGGGGGGGGGGGGTAGAATTAACAAACGGCAAGAAATGGTCATCACGTCTGCCGCAGACACTAACAAACTTTGTTATGCAAATACCGGTGATCATTGAAATTGTGTTCCTTCGTCCCGAAATTTTGTTTAAGAGAGAAGTATTTTTTACTTCCGAAAGTACTTGGTAGGAAACTTGATAATTTTTCTAGAGTTAATTAATCACAGTCAGTTTGTTTTATATCTCATGTCGAGACGTAGTGTGTGTTTTACGTGCATTTGTTAAAATTAGGGATGCACGTGCACAGAAAACAGAGAGAGAGATAGAGAAAGAGAGAGAGAGAGAGAGAGAGAGAGAGAGAGAGAGAGAGAGAGAGAGAGAGAGAGAGAGAGAGAGAGAGAGAGAGAGAGAGAGAGAGAGAGAGAGAGGGAGAGAGAGAGAAAGAGAGAGAGAAAGAGAGAGAGAGAGAGAGAGAGAGAGAGAGAGAGAGAGAGAGAGAGAGAGAGAGAGAGAGAGAGAGAGAGAGAGAGAGAGAGAGAGAGAGATAGAGAGATACAGAGACAGACTGAGATACACATCACACACATCCACAAAACACATCCTCACACACATACACGCACACGTACACAGTCATCCTCACACACACACACGCACACGTACACAGTCATCCTGACACACATACAAACACACACACTTACGCACTAACAAATCAAAAGACACACTCATACCAATTAAAGAAAAGAATCACCCCCAAATTAATCACATGAACAACAACGTCACAACAACAACAACAACACACGGAGCATAGAAAAAACAAGAACAAATCATTCTTTATCCCGATATCTGTTTACGCTCCTCCACTTCCTTTCCTGTTGGAGGCTGAACCTGGCGGAAATTCGACATCACCAACCCGCTTTGTACTAGAGGCAGCCAGAACCCACTGCCTTGATTAATATAAACTATACCCATGTATCTCCAGCCTAGCTAGCTCTGTGCTATACTGTTTATTTTCGAGGGAACATCTGTATACATGGACTGTGCTGAAATTGTGCTGTTACTCCCTCTCACCTATAAAATTGTCCAACTGTACAATTCGTTTGTTCCGGATGACAAAGAGAAAATGTATTCCCGAAGTAATGCGTCTATATGCGTTATTTCGTGGAATAACCGTCCATATGCTTGTCTCGCAATGCAGAAGTTGAAAGCAGCGAACACCGTTAAAAATGAGGAGGAGGAGTAGGTGAAAGATGAGGAGAAAGAGAATGAAGAGAATGAGGAAGAGGAGTAGGTGAAAATAAGGAGAAGGAGAAGGAAGAGGAAGAGGAGAATGTGAAAGATGAGGAGGAAAAGGAGGAAGAGTAGGTAAACAATGAGGAGAAGGAAGAAGAGGAGGAGGAGGAGGAAGTGGTGGAAGGTGATGAGAAAAGAGAAAGAGGAGAAAGAAGAGGAGTAGGTGAAAGACGAGAATAAAGATAAACAAGAGGAGTAGCTAAGAGAGGAATAGGAAAGGGAGGAGGAGGTGAAAGATGAAAAGAAAGAGACGGAGGAGGAGGAGGAGCAGGTGAAAGATGAGGAGAAAGTTGAGGAAAAGAGAAGGAGGAGAAGGAGGAGGAGGAGGGGGACGAAGAGGGAGAGGAGGAGGAGGAGGAGGTGAAAGATGAGGAGAAAGAGAAGGAAGAGGAGGAGGAGGAGGGGGAAGAAGAAGAGGAGGAGGAGGAGGAGGTGAGGAAGAGGAGGATGAGGAGGTGAAAGATG
>NC_061826.1:30801539-30804039 GCF_019202785.1 Penaeus chinensis | reverse complement strand
TGAAATATTCTGACCAGAAACCCGTTCTTTTCTCTTCGTTTGTTTTGAATGCGGGTACTTTTGTTACCGCCGGGAAATGCGCGACGCCAAACTGAATAACGTTTCTGAGAGAGAGAGAGTTTCTAACGTTTCTGAGAGAAAGTTTCTAACGTTTCTAAGAGCAAGAGTTTCTACCGTTTCTGAGAGAGAGAGAGAGTTTCTAACGTTTCTGAGAGAGGGAGTCTCTAACGTTTCTGAGAGAAAGTTTCTAACGTTTCTGAGAGCAAGAGTTTCTTGAGAGAGTGTCTAACGTTTCTGAGAGAGACTTTCTAACAGTTTCTAAAAGAGAGAGACTTTCTAACATTTCTGATAGAGAGACTTTCTAACTTTTTTGAGAGAGAGAGTTTCTAACGTTTCTCTCTGGTGAAACATTCTTTCTCTCTTATATGTATGTCCTTTTTCTCTCTCTTTTTTTTTTTTTATCTCATTGTATTTGGCTGCATGTCTGCTAGGAGGGGGGGGGGGGAGATGAAATAAGATGCACGGAAGACATTAAAGTTGTCGGGGGATGAAGGAAGAAAGAAAGAAGAGAGAAGAAAGAAGAAAGAAAGAAGAAAGAAAGAAGCTAGCGAATGGGGAAAAAAAGCGGAAGAGGAAAGGAGATACGTCCACGCTGACGCAAACTTCTCTTCACTTTCCGTTTGTTTTATGTCTTTGTTTTTCTTTCGTTCATTCGACTCACTTTTTGCTTGCACACTCGTTTTCCCAGACTGCAATAAATCCAGCAACGACAGATGGGAGCATAAATCCTTTTGTCTCGGCACTTCTTGCTAAATACACTTCATATATATATATGCTTGTGTTTGTGTCTGTGTATATGTATATATAGATATATATGTATATATATATACATATATACATATGTACACACACACACACACACACACACACACACACACACACACATATGTATGTGTATCTGTATATACACACATATATATACATATATACATATAAATATATTTAAAAAAAATTTATATATATATGTGTGTGTATGTGTGTGTGTGTGTGTGTGTGTGTGTGTGTGTGTGTGTGTGTGTGTGTGTGTGTGTGTGTGTGTGTGTGTGTGTGTGTGTGTGTGTGCGCGCAATGGGTTCATTTCGTGGGAGGTGCAGTCGTATCCAAAAGATAAAACCCAGGGCTGTAACCATCACATTTATCAGGCACCGTTTCCATGCTCAAGCCAATCTATTGGGATATATGAATTATTAAAAAATTAAAAACATAAAAATCCTAGAATTGGGCTTTACAAACATGAAATAATAAAGCACCACTCGAGCTTACCACATTTGCTCAAATTGGACATCCATAACTCAGGAACTTTCATTCATCCGTAACCTCCTCTATAATAACGGCTTCCCCAAACATCGGTAAAACTCTGAACAATGTTGTCAATAATGAACGCTCCAACATGACGATGTCGAAGAAATTACTTTACTTTCCCTTCATCTAAACAGGTCCACCAAGCCTCCAGTTAAAACATGAAGTATCCAAACTTATCAGTGAATTTTATCCACATATCAAACTAAGGGTTATTTTCAGAGCAAAGAACATTATCCAAAACCTTTTCAAATTCAAAGACAGAATTAATTAACAGAATTAAGATCAAACATTGTGTACAAATATACGTGTGGTAGCTGTAAGGCATAGGGTTGTGTGTGCTTTTAATTTCAATGTGTTTCGTTCCGTTTTTTTTTTTTTTTTTTTTTTTTTTTTTTTACTTATCCATTAACAGTGCTCGTATGTTCCTTTTGTATTACTCATTTATTTGTATGTTTACATATAGTCAAGCTTTTGCTTATTCTAGTTTTATGTCGATTTGTTTAATTGCCTTACCTCTAGTTTTCAAGTTTGTAGAGCCCCATTTTTATGGTTACTTTTAGTTTTGTCAAGCTTTTTGCTTATTTTATTTGTATGTTGTACTCGTTTTGTAAATCCTCATTTTAGGACTTTTATGATTTTATTTTTAGTAATGCATCTATCCCAATACACTGGCTTGAGAAGGGATTTATGTGAATTAATCCGAAACTGGTGTTTATCTTCGTGATATATATATATATATATATATATATATATATATATATATATATTTGTATATATATTTATATATATACACATTTTTTAAAACTTATATATATTTTTTTTTCAACAGCCATTCATTCCACTGCAGGACATAGGCCTCTCTCAATTTACAATTAAGAAGTTATATGGCAGTGTCACCCTTGCCTGATTGGATGCTCTTCCTAATATATCATATATATGCTATATATTTTATAAGCATCTTGGAGTCTACGATACTGGAAAAACATAAGAATCAAGTAACCTCAGCATATCTCATATGTAATATTTTATTCAAACTTTTAAATGATCCAACCACTTGCTTGGAAAGTTTAGACTGTATAATTCAAGAAGCTTGTAAAAGCTTAGATTTTCGTTTTGCTCAAACTGACTTTTCACTCTA
>NC_061826.1:30766539-30769039 GCF_019202785.1 Penaeus chinensis | reverse complement strand
TGTTTGTGTATATGTGTGTTTTAGTGTGTGTGTGTGTGTGTGTGTGTGTGTGTGTGTGTGTGTGTGTGTGTGTGTGTGTGTGTGGGTGCATGTGTGTGGGTGCATGTGTGTGCTTGCATGTGTGTGTGCCTATGTGTACACAAATAAAAAATGTTCGTTACCTTCCTTGCATAATGACACATCTATTCAAACTCTCCCCCCGAGCACACACTGAAAAGCGAGTCAATCAACCGATTAGGAATAATCACTCATGTCTGTCTCTGCAACGAATCTGAAACGCATGTGATAATTACTTCTTCTTTTTTTTTTTGCGGACGCGTAACAAGAATCCGGTTCCAATCACCGACTTTTCCCCCACTCCCCCCCCACCCCCCACCCACCAAATACCCCCCAAATAAGACTCCTCTAACTCCGCTTTTTTGCCGCTGTTTGTTTATCTTCCCCGACTCTGGGCGACAACTTTGATTGCATTTCTGATTATCAAGCAAAAGTTCTGAGAGCTCCGGACTCAATTGTATGACAATGACCGACATCTTGGAGTCAGTAATTGGATATTGTTTTATATACAGGACGAAAAGTCTACCATCACACACGTGGATGAACACATATGAATAGACACAATCATGGGCACACACACACACACAGCAACCCAAATATACACACATGTCCACATAAGAGCATGAAGAAACACACACAGAGGAAATTCAGACACACGAACATATATAAAAAAAATAATCTCGCAATTGCAAATTAACAACTCTAACACATATATACATACAAACAACTGCCTGTCCGTTTGTTTACCTGTCTGTCTGTATATCTGTATGTATGTATGTATGTCTGCCGATGTATCTGTGTGCTTTTCTGTCTCTTTCTCTTTCTCTTTCTCTCTCTCTCTCTCTCTCTCTCTCTCTCTCTCTCTCTCTCTCTCTCTCTCTCTCTCTCTCTCTCTCTCTCTCTCTCTCTCTCTCTCTCTCTCTCTCTCTCTCTCTCTCTCTCTCTCTCTCTCTCTCTCTCTCTCTCTCTGTTTCTCTCTCCCTCTCCCTCCCTTCCTCTCTTCTCTCTGTTTCTCTCTCCCTTCCCTCTCCCTCCCCCCTCCCCTCTCTCTCTCTCTCTCTCTCTCTCTCTCTCTCTCTCTCCCTCCATCTCTCTCTCTCTCTCTCTCTCTCTCTCTCTCTCTCTCTCTCTCTCTCTCTCTCTCTCTCTCTCTCTCCCTCCATCTCTCTCTCTCTCTCTCTCTCTCTCTCTCTCTCTCTCTCTCTCTCTCTCTCCCTCCCTCTCTCTCTCTCTCTCTCTCTCTCTCTCTCTCTCTCTCTCTCTCTCTCTCTCTCTCTCTGTTTCTCTCTCCCTCTCCCTCCCTTCCTCTCTTCTCTCTGTTTCTCTCTCCCTTTCCCTCCCTCCCTCCTTCCCTCTCTCTCTCTCTCTCTCTCTCTCTCTCTCTCTCTCTCTCTCTCTCCCTCCATATCTCTCTCTCTCTCTCTCTCTCTCTCTCTCTCTCTCTCTCTCTCTCTCTCTCTCTCTCTCTCTCTCTCTCTCTCTCTCTCTCTCTCTCTCCCTCCATCTCTCTCTCTCTCTCTCTCTCTCTCTCTCTCTCTCTCTCTCTCTCTCTCTCTCTCTCTCTCTCTCTCTCTCTCTCTCTCTCTCTCTCCCTCTCTCTCTCTCTCTCTCTCTCTCTCGTTCGCACACACATGCACTCACATACTCACATTATATAATCGCAACAGGCTTAGATCTTCAAAGCGCAGGCAATAAAATGGCAGTCGAGAGGGCGGGGTCATGAAAGCAAATAGGATTATCCACGTGCAAGGGAAATGATGATCCAGATATTGACAGCAAAGTGGGGGAGACAATACAGGCTAATGCGTGGCAATACGTTTAATCTACAGGTAATAAAGGAAAATAAAACTGGAAAACAAAGATGGCGCGATGGAAGCCGGTAAATGAAGCTGAGAGTGAGGGAGGGGAGGGTCGAAAACTAGACCATTGGGAAGACGGAAAAAAGAAAGAAAAAGAAGGCAACGATGATGAAAAAGATGTAGGGAAGAAGATGCAGCAGCGAGGGGCCGTCCATCAGCATCACCCGGGACCTTTCGCATGCAAATGTGATGCCTCCGTCTCCAGTGCCGAGTGCCATTACAGTGCCAGGCGTTCGCACCAAAGATCACTCCTGAATCCTGACGGAGCCTCGGACCGGAGCGCAAAGTGCGGTGTACTTTCAAAATGCTTCATTCTTTTGGGTTGCTGGTCTGTAACTTTGATTCATCTTTATGTCCGTCTCTCTGTTTTTTTGGTTGTTCTCTCTCTTCCTCTGTCTCTATCTGTCTAACCTGTCTGTCCGTCTCTCTCTCTCTCTCTCTCTCTCTCTCTCTCTCTCTCTCTCTCTCTCTCTCTCTCTCTCTCTCTCTCTCTCTCCCTCTCTCTCTCTCTCTCTCTCTCTCTCTCTCTCTCTCTCTCTCTCTCTCTCTCTCTCTCTCTCTCTCTCTCTCTCCCTCTCCATTTT
>NC_061826.1:30741539-30744039 GCF_019202785.1 Penaeus chinensis | reverse complement strand
GGACGTAAACAACTTAAAATCTACCTACTTAACTGTATAATGAAGGGAACTGTCAAGTGTGCTTATTATCCATATAGATGATTATTTCTATGGAGGAACTCAGGTATTAGAACTTTTTTTTTATAGCAAAATTAAAAGAAGGATTTCAAGTAAGACAGCAAGCAGATGGGACCGCCAAAAACATAGGTACTGGATGTTCCATTATCTGCCAATAAGCCTCACTGAAAAACGGTGATTGAATTGTAGAGAAAATGAGGAGTTCGAGAAGTACGATTGGACAATTAACTTGGTTAAGCACACACACTAGACCTGATATGAGTTATGAAGTACTTGAGCTGTTGTTATGAATAACCCCAAAATATAATATTTAATTCAAACTAATAAGTGCATTAAGTTAGGAATGATGGGATGTAATATGTATCCAGATTTGGGTGATTTAAAGAAAGTGAAACTAGTGGCTCTAGGTAATGCTTCTCATGCTAATCTGCCTGATGTTTTTTTCAAGTGCTACTGGATTTATTCTCTTTTTTTTAGATATGATGAGAATAAGATTGTAAACTATGTTCATTACTAATATTAATAATAAAAAAAAAGTTTATTTCTACAGTGTGTCTACATATAGTTTTCATTCATTTATTATATGAGTATATATTTGTATATATGTATGTATATGTATATATGTGTGTGTGTGTGTGTGTGTGTGTGTGTGTGTGTGTGTGTGTGTGTGTGTGTAAATATATATGTATGCATGTATATGTATGTATATATATTTATATCCATATATTATATATATACATATATATGTATATATTATGTTGTATAAGTAAAAAGAGAGAAAAAAAAAAATTGTTAAGTAAATATTATCGTTCGATCAAAAATACTTTGTAATATGTTCCATAAGGAGTGCAAGGTGCTGATGTGTTTATATATTAATGATACTTTTGCAGATGCATTATGGGTAAGTGTTTTGTTTTGAATGCGGATTGGAAGAGATGGCTCATAGGCACCACATGATATTTGTCATCTAGTATCATGTACATATAAATGTATGTATATATATATATATATATATATATATATATTTATTTATTGTATATATATATATTTATTTATTGTATTATATATATATATATATATATATATATATATGTAAACACACACACACACACAGAGACACACACACACACACACACACACACACACACACACACACACACACACACACACACACGCACGCGCGCACGAACACACACATAAACACACACACACACGCACACACACACCCACGCGCGAGCGCACACACATGTATATATTTGTATATATATGTATATATACATACACATATACACTCACACATTTATATGTATATTTATGTATATGCCTGCACACACACACACACACACACACACACACACACACACACACACACACACACACATATATATATATATATATATATATGTACTTCTCTATCTATCTATCTATATCTAATATATATATATATATATATATATATATATATGCACATATAACACGTAAATATGTAGCTGTATCACTTTTTTTCATTTACTGAAGATGACTGAAAATTACGTTTACAGTGGCGAAATCTGCGCAACTGAAGCAATTCCATTTGTCCGAAGAATCCAGGATTCACATTTTATGTGTGTGTTAGACTGCTTGTCCTCTGTCGTTCTTATATCTCACTTGTTTATTCGGAAGTACATTCAGACCACAAGAGCACCTTTGTTGCTTCGGGCGTACCATGATGAGTGCTCCACCAGGCACGGAACCCCGGTGGTGTGCATGTACTTCCCCGGGGACGAACAGTTGTCTGCTCTTCTGCGGGGTACCCTTACCTCCCTTGATAATTTTCCCTGCTAGATGTTCGCACATTTTCCTTTTTTTTTTTCCTTTTTTTCTTTTCGTGTATTTCCTTTCCATCCGTTGCATGAAGCTGAAACCCATCTCTGTAGTTCGTGGAAATTCGGATGCGATCTACGGGCCCGAACAGTAGAGATTGTCTATCCATTATTCTTGGATTCGCTATACACGCATTTGTCTAAAAGGCCTGGAGCTCTAAATCCGTCTGTTCAGAGAAGCCCCACACTGCAACATAATTGTGTTGTTCTGTCTCTCGGTGTACTTACTTGGTTAGGCATTCCGCATCTGTCTGTCCCAATATTTAAGTGCAAGAGATGGTTGGTCTCTAACTTAAAGAGACGTGCGCGATTTGGGGAAAATGTGAGGCAGTGAAAGGATATCCACATTTCAGATATGCAAGGGCGGTTGGCAGAGAGAAATTCCTTGGTAGACGTACACAGAAAGCTAATTCTTACAGGTCGGTTTGGGCAAAGACAAAGCTAGGAAAAATGCCCTTTCACGAAGGATTGGAGATGGCGCAGAATCACCGGGTTAATGATTTTTTTATTCCCTCATGCTTAAACGTTCCAGACAGAGATAGGCAGTTGTAAGCTTACAAACATAAGTAGGGGAATTTTGA
>NC_061826.1:30726539-30729039 GCF_019202785.1 Penaeus chinensis | reverse complement strand
TGATGTTTATGCAGTAAATGTACTCCTGATCCTTTGTATCCGATTTATTTTACATGGATATATTTTTAGTTTGATGATATTAACTTGGGGCGTATCCAGTATAACATGTAGATCACAAAATTTACCAACGTTAGAGACATTTAAATTTTGGTATTATCTTAACAACTCAATTGTTATTAACTTTAGTCATGATGATGATGATTTTCATTTTCATAATCATAATCATAATCATAATCATAATCATAATCATAATCATTATCCTTATCCAGATCAACATTATCATTAACATTAAGATTAAGATTAACATTGACATCATCATCATTATCATTATTGTTACCATCGTTAATATGTTGGCGTTGCGGATAGCGTTCTTATAATGTTTATCATTATTATTTTTATAACCATCAATAGTAGTAGCAGTAGTAGTAATAGTGGTATCATTACTACCTTTACTGTTACTACTAATTTGATATCATTATTAGTATTGACATCGTTATTAATATTTTAACTATTATTTTCATAATTAGCAGTTGTATCATCATTACTGTTATCATTATGATTATGAATATTATCCTTATCCTTATTTCATTACATTATAATACTTATCATCATTATTGGTATTATTGTTCTTTATCATTAATATTATAACTATTATTGATATTATTATTATCAACAATAATAATAACATTGATAATCATCATCATCATCATAATAATAACAACACTATTGTAATTCTTATTACTAATATCAATATCATTACAATTATCATTATTGATATTATTATTAGCGGTAATAGTAGTATTTGTATCAGTATAAGTATTCTTATTATTATCAGCATTATTAGCATTATCATCATCTGAATGAGAGAATTTGGAGCTATTTGGATTAGTACCCCCGATTGGAGGGATGTCTTGGCGATCGATGCAGATGGAGCTGTGCATAAGCTAGAGGAAAGCAGTATGAAGAATGTTTTCCCAAGTAAATGCAGCGCGTTAGGAAGGACCATAATGCATGGATTACGGCAAAACTATTGACGTTAATGGATAAGAGACGGCGTGCATCGAAACCTGACACTATGGAGAACCCTGTATGTTAAAGTCAAAGACGAAATTGGGAAAGCAAAACGTTGTGCACAAAATTGAAAGTAGATAATTAAATTCCTTTATCTAAAAGAAAACATACGCCTATCCTTTATATTCATTTCTCAAATCATCTAAACTAGTAGTTCTTAACCTTCTGAGAGTCACGGACCCCGTTAAGAATCTGATGAAAGTTATGGACCCCCTTCCTCGGAAATATTCTCATAAACACAAATTGCAATGTGTATGATGTACTTTATTTACTGACTTTCGATTGTCTTATATATACAATATGTGATACACAAAGTATCATCAACCTATAAAGGAAACAACTTAAAATAGACAGCAATATAAATGTTAATTTTTATCTTATCCTCACGAACGCCCTGAAACCCATCAATTTGGACATACGTACTGCGTGCCTATTAACCACTCAAGCCTCCCTAGTTTTAAGCCAACGTCACTTCCACCTGTCATTGATTGAGAGGTCTGTCAATCACTGCGAAAGATGAAGATAAGAAAAGACACCCTACGTGAATCTTTGCCAAAGAAACTCTTGGTTGAATCTGCATATGGAGTAAGTGAACCTTTGAATATGCTCAATCGATGTAAATGGATAAGTGCTACCATCTCGGCCTTTTGACCTTGGTAAAGGGCTAGAAGATTATGTTGTAAGACTTAAAATCCAATACTGACTCTAGGCAATATGGCAATCTAAAGGGAAGTTCCACCTGTCATCACTTATTATACATTTTGGACGAAATATTGAAGGACATTGTTCTTATTCTCAATAACCTCTTCGACTATGAAGATTACTCAGTAGCCTTCAATGAACTTGTTTCTAATAAGAAGCCGCCCCTGACTTTTGACTAACATTCTTACAGATCAAAAGCATTTAGGACCAATAATTTTGCTAGCGGTTGTAAGAATTCCAGCTGTCATACAAAATACGTAGATGACCTGTCAGTTGCTGATATTATTTACTTGTTTCATAGAACTCGTCAGTTTTAGATCTGCCCCTTTTTGGCAACCAGAATTAACCAAAAGACAACTCAACCAACTAGAACGAATTTTAAAAAATGTTTTGAAATAATATTAGGCAATAATTGTAGTAATTATGAGAAGGCATAGAATGCATTTATTCCAGTGTCAGTCACTGTTTGCCAGACGAAGACTACACGAGGCCAGAATACCATGTATAACATCCAGAATTAATACACACCAACCCTAATCTACATATATTAGTACATTAACATTGCTTATTCCCACTTAATTCCCATACATAATGACAATTGATGAATAACTTACACACTTACACACTATTTTAATTTAGTACCTATTGCATCTTAGATAATTGCAGTGAAAAGTATTCCATCCTTTCACCATATACACATTGTAAGCAAATAGTTGTGTGTACCATG
>NC_061826.1:30681539-30684039 GCF_019202785.1 Penaeus chinensis | reverse complement strand
AGGAAAATTATTTCTCACATACAAAATGCTTGGAGAGTATTTGCCTGTCCTCAGTTACTGGAGGGGGGAGCGAAAAAGCGAGAGCAAGCGAGAAAGAGAGCGAGAGAGCAAATGCCCATGAGCATGTGTGTGTGTGTATGGAGGGAGGATGACTGCATATATAAATATATATATATATATATATATATATATATATATATATATATATATATATATATATATGTGTGTGTGTGGGGGGGGGGGGGGGGGTGACTGCATACATATATATATGTATGTGTGTGTGTGTGTGTGTGTGTGTGTGTGTGTGTGTGTGTGTGTGTGTGTGTGTGTGTGTGTGTGTGTGTGTTTGTGTGTGTGTGTGTGTTTGTGTGTGTGTGTGTGTGTTTGTGTGTGTGTGTGTGTTCGCGCCCACCAGATTCTCTTAATGGCCCTATTATTAGACTCGACTCGGAAATCTGATCTGGATTGCCCCGACGAATAAATTACCAAAGCGTCAGACCGTTATGCTTACAAATCAGATTTATTATTTTTTTAAACCAACAAAAATTGAAACACCAACCTGAAAACGTATGTCCGGATGCTAGGATTTGGGTCATATACTTAAATATCCGGCTAACGAATTGACCACGTGGAGCCCTATTTCGCGAAAACAGAAGTTAAATATTCTTTTGCTCGTTGCAACATGTGAGGGTGTCTGTGTGTAGCTGTGTGCAAGAAAGTGTGCACAGTATATCACGTGTGTTGACGTTAAAGCATTGTTAACATTGTTATCTCCCTTAATTTTATACATTACCCCTTCGTTACTTACTTCACAATATATATTGACATTTATAGGAATTTCATACATCTCTCCTCACCGGCCATACCCTGTTACCCACGGGCAGTCACCTAGCTACTTCAAAAAACACAACCCAGCAATACTCTTAGGTTATTTATAACCAATGTTAGTTTTATTATTATCAATTATCTTAATGTTATATCTCTCTCTATATATACACTATTTTTATTCATATTTTTTTTTTTTTTCACATATAAGGTTAACAGAATACCATTAACGTACTTAATTTGCTGGTGAGATTTTTTATTACAAGCAAAACATTGTGGAAGCTTCAAATGAAAAAAAAAAAAAAAAAAAAAAACACATTTGGCTCTGCAGCGTATATTGTTTATACACAACACTTTTCGCTTCGCAAGGCTGTAGAAACTTTTAAACGTATCTCTCAGATTCACATTATTCACTTATTACATAAATTGTTCTTCAAATGAAAAGTGGAAAAGGACAAGGTTTTGCATTTCATCGTATCCACCGATTCTAATTATCACGGGCATTTACTTGTCTTATTGATTTAATTATATTAGCAAATCGATTTATTCACCATTTTCTTTGATATTTTTGAGCCTGTGAGGTTATATCATAGAGATACAGAATGATTTTGAAGGTATTCTTCCCACCGAAGTCAATACCACGCTATATGACTCCAACATGTTGGACATTCTTACCATGGCATTCCAGCATTTTACTCATATCGAATGAAAATGTATAAACAGAGACATTTTGTTCACCTTTACAATGAAAAAGAAGAGAAAAAATATTATATGGATATATATTTATATGTATATATATATATATATATATATATATATATATATATATATATATATATATATATATAACAAGAAACTTATGATAGGATTCGTAACGAAAATGTAAATCCTTATATGAGACTACGTGAAATAAATCACAGATAAATCTCACACTCTGGTTGGCTGGCCGGAGTGTATCACATTGTATCAAGGTAGAGGCATGCAAATTGATGCAAACTGGAAAGATTTCAACGGGTTCCAAGAACGTAAACGTATTCCCGTAAAGGGCAACCATGTTCTGAAGTATTATGGATTTCAGAAATGCTACAGAGAAGGCCTTATGTTACTATTAATTACAAAGCGCATCACATGTTTCTTGATAAAAATAAAGGTGACTAACATATTTCTGTCTTTTTACCGGTACAACAAATACATAATCGGTTGCCGAATCGACGAGGTAAACATTTCCAACGTGTCCAAGTCATGTAGGCTGGTGGGATGAATATCTGCGAAATCAATGATATTACCTTTTGAAAGGAAGGGCTGTATATCTTTCTTTGCTGAAACATTACAAGCATTAGGATAAGTAAATGCCCGTGATCATTGAAATCTTGTGATCTTGGTGCTCACTCGAGGTGGATACGAAAAGATGCAAAACTTCAAGCAACATAGTTTAATTTCACCATGAAGAACAATGGATGTTATAAAAAAGAGAAAATTGTTTTGTCTGAATCGGAGCGATATATTTTAAAGTTTCTACAGTCCTTGCGAAACGAAGGGTGGTGTGTATATACAAGTTGCAGAGTAGTCAGGTAATTTTTCCATTTTACTAGCGCTTCCACGATGTTTTGCTTGTAATTAAAAAAAAAAAAAAATGTATAACGGTATATTCATTACTTTTGTTTTTTCTATTAAG
>NC_061826.1:30671539-30674039 GCF_019202785.1 Penaeus chinensis | reverse complement strand
CTTCCCTTGCCCTTTTATTTCTATATGTAGCATGAGTAAAGAATGTGTGAGGATTGGGTGATCAGAAGACAGAAGACACACACACCCACACACACACACACACACACACTTATATATACATGTGTGTGTGTGTGTGTGTGTGTGTGTGTGTGTTCGATAGCTTTACTTGATCGAAGTTTAACGGCTCACACCTTACAGATATGTGGCATGATATATAATGTGATAAATAAAAGTTGCTGGTAGTATATGTTGTAATGCTTCATATGTACTCTCCAAAACGTCATTGCCTGTTCAGTCGCTTATTATCTTTTAATATCCACCTTTAGACCTCAATGAATTTTGAAGATGCACCAAATATGTTCAATGTAAAAATCGAGAGAAATTTATTTTAATTATGATCATATCGACTTTTCTTATTGATATCATCATTGTCTTTATTGAAGTCTTTATGAAGCTGATGTTAAAAATAATCAAGACCAACATTGTAACAATAAGTACTATGATGATTATGATGGTAATTTTACTAGTGATGATAACAGCCATAATGACAATATTATAATCAAGATTATAACAATATTGAGACTTATAATGTTTAATGTGATAAGATATAAAATATGAATGCAATCTTTATACTGAAATGTTGAAAATTATAAACTATATAAGGTATGCTATAATAAATAATAGTCATATTATTCGTATCAAGAATTTTTGTAGAACTTTTTTTCGTATCCGATCGTATTATAGTGTAGCGTGATTTCCAGGAAAGGAAAAGGAAAGGTTAAGAATATGAAAACTATAGAATTTATAGACTTTAAATTTCATACTCTTCAGACTTCATTACTATTGACTTCGTAAGCAACAGACACGCATGGCCACTTAGGGGTCTCACGCACAGTCCGCTTTCATGTTCAAGGAAAGTTCCTGCGCTCTAAAAGCAAAGTTATTTCAAAGATTAATAATAATCTATTACCCATGATATGCAAATAGCATCCCGTTATACTAAAAGTAGATCAACATACAAAATATATAAGAGTGTTAGTCTTGTATTCAAAGAATGCAATATCACATTTAATAATTCAAGCCTTTATGTTTCTCTCTCTCTCTCATACACACACACACACACACACACACACACACATATATATATATGTGTGTGTGTGTGTGTGTGTGTATGTGTGTGTGTGTGTGTGTGTGTGTTTGCAGTATTGACATAATCAGTAACGGTTTAAACCATTTTTGGTAGAATATTTAATTTAAAGTGAATGCTAGTTATAGTTTTCTAATTTTATTTGGGCACATTATCAAATACATGATATTAGTAAGCAAAATACCTACCCTTGGCCTTAACTACTGTAGCAACACGTCGTGCCATGGCTCGAATGTACCGGCGTGCCTTTTCCCTAAATTCTGGGTTTTTATGCCATACCTTTATCAGTTAGCTCAGTCAGCTCAACTATGTTAGTGCATTCTACTTGACTTATGTCGTCTTTCATGTATTTTCGTAAACATTCTAGAGAATTTAAATCTGGGCTGTTTCCAGGCCAGTCAAAGACTTTGATACCACGATTTTCCAAATGGATATTAGCACTTTTGGCTGTGTGGCAGGGAGCTCCATTATG
Organism: Penaeus chinensis; assembly: GCF_019202785.1. NCBI lineage: Eukaryota > Metazoa > Arthropoda > Malacostraca > Decapoda > Penaeidae > Penaeus > Penaeus chinensis. Next base: position 30,672,420 of record NC_061826.1, on the reverse strand, counting down.
CATGGAAATGTAGTCATTATCTGGGAACCACTCACGAAGACGTCTATCAATTTAACTTACCTTTTACAAAATCTAATCTTCTAGTACTAATGACAGAGATTACTTACCATCCCATCGCCTTCGTATGCAATTTTATTTGTGCTCTTTGGTAGTCGAGGAGGTCCTTCTCTAAGCTGTTTCTTCTGACAAATTTTCGTCTGTTCATCAATACTTCTATTATAAACTAATCTACAAACCTACTTATAATAATGACAATAAAGGTTACAAGATGACTGGAACATTCAAATAAAACCCTCTTGAACTCCATTATTTTTCCAGATCTCGCTATTGAACCAAACATAAACATCATATTAGATGGAATATTTTGTAACTAACCTATATTTTTTTCAATTTATGCATATGCATTTCGCTAAGATATGTTTGGATCACATAGAAACGCAACCAGAAGGAAGATTTACGTGAGTTTTACCTTTTCCCAATCCTCTGATGTTCAATCCTCGTGAGTCTTTGTTTAGGATCATCGTTTCTTCCTCATAGTTACGATTAGTCTTGGCACCTTAGATGGCCTGCATGCGCGCTATCCCATCTCATTTAGAATTTAAAACAAAGAAGTCGGGACGAGACATCAAAAATATAATAACATTGTGAGGACTCGAGCGGACTCCACACAAAAAATGTGGTCAACAGGATAAGACGCAGAAAAAAAAAAAAAAAAAAAAAAAAAAAAAAAAAAAAAGGCGCACCATGACGTCAAAGTGTTGAAAACATTTATTGACAAAGTGACGCCACGTGACGGACCAACAGAAACAAAAAAGAAGTCACGAGTGCGAAAACAATGAATAGTTTGAAGTGATCGCAGAATATATCACAACACACCAGTC
>NC_061826.1:30641539-30646539 GCF_019202785.1 Penaeus chinensis | reverse complement strand
ACGCACGCACACACACACACACACACACACACACACACACACACACACACACGTGTGCGTGTGCGTGTGCGTGTGCGTGTGTATGTGTATGTGTGTGCGTGTGTGCGCGCGCATGTATTATCATGCCGTCATATATGCTGATTACTGAAGCATTATCTAATAAGTATAATAGGATTGCTTGCTCGTGGTATGGATATCCAAGTTAGGCCTACGCAAGGGTAAGTACTTTTTGGCAGAGGAAGGCCGATGCGGGAAGGTATGTTCTCAAAAAAAAAATAATTCATAGTATTTAGAAATGGTAGTGATATAATTTATGTGTAAAATGATAATAGTAATAATAATGTAAACGAAAGCGTAATCGGTGAACAAAGTTACAGCTCAGCTTTTCAACCACAGTAGTGGGCAAATAGAACTGCGTTGTACCACTACATGGCAGGATCTTAATTGTTACCGCTTTACTGGGTTTCATTCGGTGCATGATAGTTTCAGCACAATCTGCTGTACTTGGACATCTTTATATGATCAGCTCCATTGTAGGAAATAGTAAAGCAACATGCAAGCACTGTGGTTCTCTAGACCACTTCTTAAGGAAGTCTATTTCTCAATACTCAGCCAAGTACAACTTTAATTTGTTATGAGGTCCGTCCCATGGAAATCGAAAGTTCAAATTCAAATTCAAAATACTTTATTCCATTAAATACAATGGTTATTATTTTTACAGAGATGGGTATTTTACAGTACACGTAAATATAAGATACCCATAAAATTAATGACGGTACATAGTCATGCCTATTTGTATATATTGAAACCTGATGTCATTGGTGATTTAAGAGATGTTCTTTTAATTTATTTTTGAATGTATAGAGTTTCTGATATTTCCGATATTATTTGGTAATTTGTTCACAATCATGGGTCCACGTATAAGTGTCTGCCGTGCCCCTATATCTGTGCGTGATCTTTTGATGTGTAGAGAGTTTACCTGTCTTGTTTGGACACAGATTGTGTTACCTATGGTTGGAAGGGTTAATAGCCACTTCGGATAAAACCCTTGGATTATTTTGTGAATTAGTACGCCAGTGTCATAGTTACATTTGTTTTGTACTTTTAGCCAATTTAGTTTGTTTATGTGTGGGGTAATGTGGTCATACCTATTTACGTTACCAAGCGCTACTCTCGCAGCAAAGTTCTGTAATTTTTGGATTTTCTGAATGTGACCTTTGTTTGTTGTGCCCCAGATGTTGGAACAATAATTAATTATACTGAGAACTAGTGTTTGTATTACGGATATCCTAGTTTTAGCAGGGATCTTGTTTTTTATGTGGCTTAGGTAAATTAGTGTGCCCATTACTTTCCTATGAATGTTGTCGACGTGGTTCTCAAATGTCATGAATCTCTCAATGTGTACGCCTAGGTTTTTTACTGAAGTGCTCGGTCTTATGTAGCTGTCTTCAAATTTTATGGTGGTGTTTACTGCAATTTTGGCGATATATTGGCGACTACCTATGAAGATACATTGTGTTTTATCTGGGTTTATCTTGAGGCCATTTGTGTCAAAGTATCCTTTTATTAGTGTCAATGTCTCATGGGTCTTTTTTATTAGTTCATCTAAGTTGTTTACTGAATCACTGTGGAGAAATTGTGAATCATCGGCGTATTGAACAACAAAGCAATTTTGGGCTATGGGTCTATTATAGACCCTTGTGGAACACCGAAAGATACTGTTTTGTAGATATTTCCTCGTGAATTTTGACTGATTGGCTTCTGTTACATAGATAACTTCTGAACCAGTATGTATCGATGTTGTGATATATTTATTTACTAAGGAGGATTTCGTGGTTGACACTTTCAAAAGCCTTGGATAAATCGCACAGTGTTAGCAAGTTTATTTGATTGTTGTCTATGTTCTCATAAATTTTATTTGTGATCTACAATAATGTTGTTTCAGTAGACAACTTACTTCTGAAACTATGTTGTGCTTTGGATAGTAGGTCATTTGTCTCCAGAAATAATGTCAGTTGGTCTGCTACGATTTTTCGGAGAAGTTTAGACAGTATAGGCAATATGGTAATAGGGCGATAGTTTTGACTTCGTCTGTGTTTCCGGATTTGAAAACTGGTGTTATTATGCCATGTTTCCAAAGCGATGGGAAATTACCAGTGACAAAAAGATGTGTTAATGATTACAGTTAGATAGTAAGCTATTGCAGGAAGACTGTCTCTAATAAAGCGAAAAGTAATGCCATCTGCTCCCACAGCATTAATTTGACGCAGGTGTTTTATTGTTAGGATTACTGTTTCTATTTTTACAGGTTGTGGTCTGAAAGTATTTGCTAGTGGCCTTATCCCACCTGTTTTTTTCTGAGATCTGGAAGCTTTTGTTTGTTTGTATGTGAGATGTCTATTTTTTGCGAAGAAAACGTTAAATTAATTTGCACTAATACTGGTGTTTAGATGATCTCTGATTTTTTTGGTCTGGTACTAGTGTTTTAACTATTTTCTATGTTTTGGCAGTCTTTTTTACAATTTGTTAATTTATTTCTAAAATAATTAGCTGTGGCTCCTTGTATAAATGATTTGATATTTCTCTTTTTTTTGTTTGCAGTTTTTCTGGAGTCCCATGTTGTGTCTGTCATTTTTTAGAGCTTTTTGAACGCTATTTCTATCTGCTATCTTGCTGTTGTCGTTTATCCATGGAGCAGGAGGACGTCTAACAGTCTTAGTAACAAATGGAGCGATGGCGTTTATGCTGTCATTAATCACTTCCGTAAAGACATTTATCTGTTTGTCTACATTATCTGTTTGCAAAATTGCTAAAAGAGTTGCCTCCTTGGCAGTTATTTGTTGGCATAATGACTGAGGGTCGTAGTTGGTTAATTCTCGGAAACTTTTTTTTACTGTGGTCGTTCTGATTTCTTTAAATTACGCGTCACAGTTATGAGTTCGTGATCGGCAACATGGCATGGAATGACGTTTGTAATTTGTTTTTCCTGATTATCTTAAATGATTTTGCGTTAGGTTTATTCAAATCATCATTTAAATCACCCAGGATGAAAAGAGGTTTCTTTTTAAGTATCATTTCTCTAAAAACTTTTTTATATAATCAAAAGATTCAGAAGAACCGTGAGGACGCCTAAAGGCTGCGCCTACAATGAGTTACGGAAGCATATTACATTGTACGTTAACCCAAATATCCTCTACATCTGCACTCCTTGCAGTTGTAGCGGATATCTCATTTGTTTTGAGAGTATCTTGACATATATGCAGACTTCTCCACCACGTCCTGCATCGCATCTATAAACATTGAAATTTGGTATTTTGATGAAAGCGCTTGACATATCTTGGTAAAGCCATGTTTCACTTACACATAATATATCGAGATTTCTCTCCATTATGAGCATTTCTATGTCATCAAGATGTCCAAGGAGAGATTGTGCATTAATGTGTTATATTTTTAGCACGTGTGATCTGACCGTCGGTCTTGCTGACGGCGGTGTCTTGTCAAACCCTCTGATCTCGGTTGTACTTGTTTCTGTTTAAGAACACTTTGACATTCCTTTGGAAGGCATCAGAGTCTAAAAACAGTTCAGGCTTTATTTCTCGGCCTCGCACAGTAACTGTGAAACTAGAGTAGTGATTGTGGCTCATAGTTGTCTTGTGAGCTTTTACACTTGATATGTTTACGAAATTTTCCGAGAGGTGTTCTTCGATATCTTCTTCATTAGTGTCTGGATGACATCTAGTGATGTATAGGTATACTGCCTCGGGCCGATCTGCTCCTATTAAGGGCTTTGGTGTTTGTCGTTCCTCTCTTTATTTTTTTCCTTTGTTTCTTTGAAACGACTGTGATGAAACTTGGGGTTAATAGGGATTGAAAAGAGCTGGAGTTCAAGGATGTTCATTAAATTGAAGTAAGTAGTATATGAGAAGTCTGTTGGAGATTCAGGTATATCTTTGGGTTTCCTCGTATAGGTCCACTGTTGACCTTAGTGTTATCTAAAAGACCCGAAAACACGTGCTTTGCCAACACGACTAACCATAACAGGCCTATTAATTTCAATCTCAAGGTTTTCACGTACTAATACCCAAGAGTGTTCATATTTGCTAGTAAATGTTAAAATCAGTGCAATAAGACTATGTATATGGGGCATATGTCACACATAATGACTATAAGAACAGGTGTAAAGTTAGAGGAAAACTTTCAAGATCTTTACTATAGGTACCCAAATGTTCTTACCTTTGGTTAAGATGACAGTGTGTGATCAACAAAAACGACCGCAAATCCTGTAAATTAGCAGCGTGGAAACGGTAATGCGCGCTACATGTTGGTTTACGACAGAACATGGTTGAGAAATCATGGACATGTTCCACCCGACTTATTTCCGGGGAATTTGTTTGAAAGAATGGTGTTAGGAGGTAAAAATCCTCTCGACGGGCCCAGTAATGATGGAATTCCCCTCTAGAGTCAAGTGGTTGTGGAATCCTCAGAACGCAAATTCTGAAGAGCCTGGTAGATCTTGGAAATGAAAAATGAGTGACGCTATACCATATATGAGGTAAAGATAGAATTCAAAACAGTTTAAATAGGCGGGCAGCTGGAGACCTACATGTGTGTTTTTTCATATATATATATACATATATATATATATATATATATATATATACATACATACATACATACTCATATATATACACATATATATGAATTATATATATACATATACATAAATATATATGTATGTATAGCATATATACATATATATGTATATATGTATATATACATACTCATATATACGCATATATATGAATTATATATATATACATATACATAATATATAATGTATGTATAGCAGTATGTGTGTGTGTGTGTAGGTGGGAGTGTGTGAATGTATACACACACACACACATACATAGATACCTATGCATACATTCATATATACATATAAATGTATATAAACATATACATACTTATATATACGCACGTATATATATGTACATATATGT